>NC_134869.1:46986380-47286380 GCF_049852395.1 Peromyscus maniculatus bairdii
TATGGCCTTAACTATTTGTCCCTCTGTGGGAGCTTCCTTCCAGGCCCCTTTCATGGCAAAGTCCACACATGACCATTATTTAAGAGAAGACCAACAGGTTTCCCCACACCTCACGGTCATTCTTTTGACCGCTGGCCATTCATCCACAGGCTGTCAATAGCTGTACCAACTGCAAAAGGAATCAGTCTGCCGTGCTGGTGTGGACTGTCCCATCAGAGCATGACGAGGACTGAGGGAGCACCCATGGCTGGCCCGCTCCTCGGTAGAGGCACCACCTGAAGGAGATAAGGCAGAACCCCTCTCCCGGGCCGTGGGTGACACCAACCTGTGTCTAAGAATTGGAGCTGCCCTGGAACTGGGTTGCCCTCCAGACTAATATATGTGACAGGATCAGGGAGGCTGAGTGTGAATTGCACCGATGTGTGTCCACAGGATCAGAGAGGACATCAGGAAGCAGGGTAGGAACTGAGCTGCTGCTCTCTCTGTTCCCAGCTTGTTTTGAGCTGGTCAGTTTCGGAGGCTGGTCTAGGCGGGCTCTCACTGTCTACTTGTGGCTTACGTCCGCAGCAACCCTGGTATAGATACTTGACACCTGCGACTTTAATTGCTGGGGGAGTGGGCGATGGTTGTGCGGTGTCTGCCAAATCTCTAATGAACCACAGGAGGCAGGTGTGTCCGTACGCTCAGAGGTACTCTGAGTCCTTTGGGAGCAGTGGAGGTAGATGGCCAAACAGGATCTCAAAAGGAGAGCACCCACGTTTACAGATGTGCAGTGCACCTTAAATAGCAGAGGCGGCAGCCTTTCTGGCCAAGGGAAGTATGTTTCTCGGCAGTATTCGGCCAGTGTCATTTTAAAAATTCTACTCATTCCCTCCACCAGTCTGATGATTGGGGAATAGCATAGTGTAGACAACTTCCAAGTTAATTCTCCATGCCGGTAGGAAAAGCTCCTCTGTCTGAAAAAGTGCACCCTGTAACCAGTAAGTATTGGTTCCCTCCGCTGGGGCGAATGTCAGTAGTTCATGAGCTTGCCAGACAAGGCTGGAAGCGGCCATCTCCGAACTGTGATTTTCCTGTTGGTGGTCATCAGCAAGCCCTTCTGGTTTTCAGCAGCCCCTTGGTCAGCTGCTCTTTTTCTTTCTTCTGGCCTCTATGAAGGGAGCACAGGGAATGTAAGTATCCCTTCTGAGGGCGTGAGGGCGGGACTATGGGGCTGTGTCTTCACAGAGGGCAGCCCTTGGGCTGCCAACTCTGTTGGTGGGTTTCCCGATTCCCTTGACTTTGACTCTGTGTGAGCCGGCCAGTGCACCACGGGCACACCCAGGGGAGCAGAGAACTTCTAGGAGCTGAAGGATTTGATCTGTCTTTTGATTTCTTTGTTCCTTGAGGTAAGCAGTCCCTTTTTATCAATATGTTGCTGTTCTGAGTCTCTTGATGGTGGGAGAGGCTATTTCCCCTGTTGGAGGCTTCGGCTCCCATCCGGAACTGGGGAGTGGCTTGTCCTTTAAGTACAGCCATGAGGGAAAAAAAAAATCCCTTTTCTAATTTCTCCACAATCATGGGGGGTGGGCTCTCAATCTACTTCAAGCAAGTATGTGACAGGATTACATCTTCTTGGATGAGGGCGGGGCCTGCTAGTTCCTTTAGTTGACACATTGGAATGGACTCATCCCTAGAACATTGAAACCCAGAGTCTGTCAGAGCTAGCCAGCTGGATGAGGTTGGAGAGCACTGAGTTAGGGTAGATGCCACTGGATGGGCAGGATAAGAGTTGGTAGGGAAGCACCATCGTGGGGGAAAAAAATTCACCCTCTAAGGAAGCTAATGGGGGGTGCTTTCTTAACAGTCTTTGTAACCAGTATGGTCTGGGGCTGGGAAGGTTCTGGAAGCAAAGCCATCTCATGGAGTCTTGGGATGACAGATAACATGAATACATGGGAACTGATCTGAGTAGCCAGGTGGTCCCACACAGATCTCTCAAACTGTTATTCACAGTCTAATCTACAGTTCCTTCAGATGGCCAGGCAACATCACAGAAGGGCCAATCAGTTTTACAGAGTCTTTAATTTTGAGAGCTTTATCCTTTTCCCAAAGTCAATGGTAAATGCTCCTTTGAGTGGTCAATCATGGTTTGCAGGACTACGCGGGTTCTCACATCACGACTGTGCAGATGCTCTGAGGAGAAGAGTTCCTTAAGCAGAAGTCAAGGGTGCTTATGTGTGCCTAGCCTTATTAGTATATTGGTGACCTGGAGGAGACCCTCAAACTTCCCCCTGAAGCAGGTGCCTTCCTGGCTTGCTGCCTTCAGCAATATTAGAGGTCTTATTTCAGGGCCACATCTAGTCACCTCCTATTATGGGATGTGAGTGCCCATCCAGGTGAAACTATCTCAGTGGTTGGGGCCCAATCAGATCCTGTAGCCACAGAGCTGTGAGACAATTACAAGCATTCATATGCTCACTGGTCATTCATTCAGAAGTTATACATTTCCATTTTAAATTCCCAGTCTAGAGCTGGCCCTGAGCTGGCTCTGAAGGTGTGGGAGTGGGAGATCCCATCCTGAGAACATGAAAGCAGAACTGGCCCCCATCCCCTGCTCATTGCTTCAAAGGGTGAACTTTTTCTCCATCACAAGGCAATGTGGTGGTGGCGCACGCCTTTAATCCCAGCACTCGGGAGGCAGAGGCAGGCGAATCTCTGTGAGTTCGAGGCCGGCCTGGGCTACCAAGTGAGTTCCAGGAAAGGCGCAAAGCTACACAGAGAAACCCTGTCTCGAAAAACCAAAAAAAAAAAAAAAAAAAAAAAAAAAAAGGCAATGCTGGAGAGCTCACCCTGGTGGTGAGGATGGAGGAGAGCTGGCAGCTTGACAACCCTGCAGCTCCCCAGGCCCAGAAACAGGGTGATGGGTTGGCTCACCCCAATATCCACCCCATCTGTGATCCGCTGGAGCATGTGAAGGGACCGGTCCTGCAGACCCAAGGCTCACACCATGAACCCATTTAGTCAAGAGTTCCTTTTATTTCCTGAGACTTATCTCATACGGGGCGACAAGGCTATGAACAGAAGCACGCCCACACAAGGAATGAAGTGGGACACTGGAAACACTCCCCTGCACTGTGAGCTGTAGCACTGTATGTGAAACGAACATGCCTGCCAACTTACCTTCTATAGTTTCAAGGTAAGGTGTTCCTATCTTCTCAGGGATGATTCAACATTGGTAGTAGAAGGCAATACTTTGCAGATGCTCCGCCTTGATTACATTGTCGTCTGTTTTTATTGGGCTTATTTGATAGGCAGACTAGGGAGTGGTTAGAAATTCGAGAGACAGTCAAGATGTGACTACGGTTAAATGATTCTGCCCTCTATAATGTAAGTTGGCAATCTCACCTTTAGAAGGAACCATGTTACCTGTTAATGAACTGGTGTAGAATAAGAAAAGTTGGAAGGAAGAAATCAAAGATGAGGGTGGGAGGCAGGAGACAAGAAGAGAGAAAGGGGACGGAGAAGTTAAAGAGAGCATTGGAAGGTGTTTAAAAGCTTTTAGAAAACTGCCTCTAGCTCACATTAACATAAATTTGCAAATAAGAACTCTAATAACATATTTATCCACGACACTTAAAGTTTCCCTAGCACTTCTCCAGATAGCATTAATTATAACAATGTATAATTGACTACACTGGGGTCTAAATTCAGAAGAAAAAAATCTAATTAAATCATTTTTTCTACCCTGCCTAAAAACACATTTAAAACCCTGTTTTTTAAAAAAAAAATCATAGATGCCAGGCGATGGTGGCACACGCCTTTAATCCCAGCACTTGGGAAGAAGAGTCAGGTAGATCTCTGTGAGTTTGAGGCCAGCCTGGTCTACGGAGATCCAGGACAGGCACCAAAACTACAAAGAGAAACCCTGTCTTGAAAAACAACCACAACAACAAAATAATAGTTGCATACAGCTGAGTATATAGTTCCATGGTAGGAAACTCACTTACCATGCATGAAGCCCTGAGTTCATTCCCCTAACACAATTAAAATTTCTGAACTCAGTTTCCAAATGACTTGCTTTCTGGAGAGATTTTTAGTTAATGTCGGGCTGTCCTGGGCTTTTTGAGTTTCACAATCAAGTTATGGAATGACTTGGAAGTGTCAGTCACATTTTTAGGTAATCAGAGCTATGCATGATTGAGTTGAAACATGACCTAAGAGTGAAAATACAATATGAAGCAATAAATGTAGAAAATTATAGGGCAATTTTCTTTTGAGTACATTCTTTTGAATATTTTTCAAATGATAATTTCCTTTTCAAGATTTTTTTTTAGTTACATGTCTGTGTGTCTGTGTGTGGGTATATGTTTGTGAATACACATGTTCATGGCGGCCAGAAGAGGCCACTCGACCCCTAGAGCTGATAACGAGCTGCTTTACATGATTCCACCACAAGAACAGCAAGTTCTCTTGACTACAAAGACAACTTCCTGGTCCCTGAATGATAATTTCTTAATGGTTTTGAAGGACATGTTCTTACTAAAAGATAGATGAACAGTGGACTACTTCCACCTATCAGTGATACAGGTAAAACCTGTTTATATGTTTTTAATGTTTACCAACAATTAAAATAAATGGATTCAAATTTCGGAGACATGTTCCTCCAAAATCTTTTCAAGCCAGCAGCAAGCTTCCTCCACCAAAGTTAAATTTAAAAGTGAAAAAAATAAACGAAATGAAAAAAGCCATGCCTATTTTGACACTTGTAGATGCATAGGGCCATTTGTGATAAAGTCCTGTACACAATCGGCACTTGCTGTCTAAGAGCCCAGAGACTCCAGGGAAGTAGTATCATGTAGTAAAGGGAGCAGGTTGATATGCTTTCATTCTTGCCCAAAGCTTTGATTTGCCACAAGCTTCAAAGCCAGAATGGAAAGGAAACTCTAAAGTATCCAGTATAGAGAAAACATGATTGCTACTTGTAATCAGAAACTTGTAGCTCACCAAAGGTATTTTTTACTGAACCCCTTCCTGGTGTCAAATGCCACTAGTTCTGAAGTTTTCTACAATGACTTGGATGTAGGAGGCACTCTTTCCTGTGGGACTTGTCCAAGTCGGTTCACATCGCCATGTTCATTCACTAAGTATCAGTTTGGTTGTGCTGCTCTCTTTCCGGACAGACTGTGAAATATTGTCAACTAAGACCCCATTCTTGACCTCCATTCTCCTACGTCCAGGATAATGTCTAGGTTGTAGTATAGAATAAATGGCATCACTATAGAAGTGAATAAATAAATAGATGATACCCAAGGTGTAGATGCCAAGAACAGAAAGAAAATAAAAAAGTGAAGACATTGGTCAATGTTCATTGTGTGGTGCTTCATATCTTTCTGGCTGATAGTTTTAACTGCTTATACACTCCATAGTCATCCTTTACATAGTTTTATCTAACTCTCAGGAAGTACCACAGAAGCTATTTTTGATTTCTATAAATAGGTTAATGGCTAGCACATGCATAGAAATATGTCATTTAAAATAGTGAAAGAGAATATTTTAATTTTTTTTCATGTTCAAAAGTAAGTATATTATCACACTTTTCACTCTGCTCTACCAATTTTGAATCTTCTATAAAAATATTCTCAAACCTGTTTCTTTGGATGGAGGCCAATGTCAATAAGCTATAGCTAACTGAATGAATTTCAGGATAGGTATCCACCAACTCTGCTGTCTCGGGGATCAACATCTCCAAGGAACAACCAATACAGTTTCAACTCTGAACAAATCATCCAGCTTCTGAGTATTTGCATTTGCAAGCAAATAAGCAAAGAGTTTTAACACCTGGCCTCCCAGATTTTGCATGCTCATAGCATTCTATATACATGTAATTCAATAAACTTAGCATGAGCTCTTCAGTCCTTGATACAATAAGCAAGTAAAGGTAGGTTTCCTCTCTCCTGCATGTCCCAAGCATCCATGGGAGTTCAGGCATGAAATGTAGTGGAATGTGGAGAGGGTTCAGAGACTCAGAATCCCAGCAGACCACATTCCCTCATGTGTCAAAACACATTGCAACAAATCTTTAGGATCCCTTAAGATATGTGTCCCCTGGTGTCCCCAGCCCTGTCAAAGCCTCTCCTCTAGAGAATGTGAGAGAACCTGTGATTTGTTAAGTAACAGAAGACAGAAAAAGTATAGGGATATTATTTCATGAATATATGAGTTAACAACCTAGCTCAAGAACCCTCTTCCTTTCCAGCTGTGAGGATGCCGGCTTCTACTCTAGTGAACTGCTAGGAACCTCTAGGAGATAAGACCACTTCCAGACCTAATCCCATGAGAAAATTAATCAATCAACTGAAGGACACTAGAAACAAATGTTGCGCAGATTTGGT
Source organism: Peromyscus maniculatus bairdii (assembly GCF_049852395.1). NCBI lineage: Eukaryota > Metazoa > Chordata > Mammalia > Rodentia > Cricetidae > Peromyscus > Peromyscus maniculatus. Next base: position 46,992,755 of record NC_134869.1, read on the forward strand.
TTTGATGTAACCACAGACCCAATCAATACTCAGAGTTAAGATAGACAGGCAAGGTCCCAAGGTACCAAACCTGACCCCAGCTGTGACATTCCTGGACCCATGTTCATGCCCATGTGAGTACAAGCTCACATGCATGATGCTTTAAGATGTTAAAGTTGTGCTCATTAGATAGGCAGTAATAAAAGCTAATGAAGCTATGGAGGTAATCTTGATTTTTGTTTTATTTTTTTTATACCCTGGTAAGGGTATGCTGCTTTTCATTTCTCTGTTGTTTGTGACATTCATGCATGTATACATTGAATGTGTTTTGATCTGATTCACCCCTCATTCCCTCCTCTTCAACTCCTCTCTTATTCCTCACACCACTATTCCCTTCCAATTTCATGTATTTGGGTTATTAAATTAATTTTTTAAATTAAAATATGATTACATACTTCCCCTTTCCCTTATCCTCCCTCCAATCCTTCCCTTTTACACAACTGCCTGCTCCCTCTCAAAATCATGGCCCCTTCTTAATTATTGGTGATATATATATATATATATATATATATATATATATATATATATATATTAAACACACATATATATTAAACATATACACACAGCCTGCACAATTCATTTAGTGTTATTTTATGAATATAATTTCAGAGTTGACCACTGGGTGCTAGATAATCAATTGGTGGGGGAGGGGATGCTCATCCCGGGGAAAGACTATTCATATTCTACTCTCAACATTCTTTAGTTGTCTGGAGTTCTCTGTCTATGGGCTGGGCCTGGTGAGAGTTCTCTCTTCCATGTTAGCAACATATTGATGTTGTACTTCTTTAGGTCTTAATAAATGACAGAGAAGCTTCACCCATGATACCTCAACCATGCAGCTGCCTAAGCATGTGCTATTTTAAAAACCCGTTGAGTCCACTTATTGCTACCAGTGTATGTATGGGTAAAGGAAGCATGGGTAGGGAGCCTGTCAGTGGTCACATCCCTGAAGAAAATTGCCTCTTCTTCTATAAGCCATCAGTTCCCAAGAGTTATTCACCTATGGGTGAGACTTTGTGACCCCCTTTTTCATCTATGCTGGGAATGTGTCTGAATTTTACATTTTGTATAATGTATTCATTAGTGTCATAACCTTGGGAAATGAAAAGCTTACTGACCATTTTCATCAAAACACTATAGATAGAGCTAGTTTACCTTTAAAATGCTCTAGCATTTTATTCTCTTCAAATAGCAAACTAAAGTGCACCCCAGGAAAAAAAGAGTGGGAAATCCTTTATTCCATTCCTGATATTTAGGGTCTACCAACAATGATAGTAATGTCTCCAACTCATTCTTATACTTCTATTATGTAGATGTTGCAAAACATCTCTGAGGAATACAGACACAATATAGACATGGTAATTTACCATAGAGAAGTTACAACGTTTTTATATTAAGTTTTAAGGCTACATTGTCAATAAAAAATGTTGAATGACACAATGTGCCTTAATGGATTACAAGTCAGAAGAGATGAAAGTAATGTGCTGTGTTAAATATCTTTCTCTGAACTCATCGATAACTTTTTTAAAGATTATCTCAGATAAGAGATATGTAGAGTATAATAGATGGCTATTTCCCTAACCTGTCATGACATATGGTAGAGAATATTGTAGAGGGGGAGCTGTGAGTGAACGCATTTGCTTGTGAAGTAAAGGGGTATGTTTTGAGAGCAAGTGATGTGACTTGGATAGAACCACAGCTTATCAGAAAAGGCCAGATCACACTTCATATTTTAAAAGAATGAAGGCACAAAGCAGAGCGGAGTGAGATGAAGGACTCTGGCAGAAAGGAAAGATGTGGATGTAAGATTAAGAACTACTTGTCACCCATACTACAGAAAAGCTGAGATGATTCTGAAGCTTCTCGCCTGAAAAGAGGGAACCAGAGTGTCACTAACAGAAGTTTGGGGAGGCAACAGGGGGCTTTGGTGTGTTGGGGTGGAAGTAGGCTGGTTTAGGATTGATTGGATTCGGTGGTCTAGTAAGATGGGAAAGCCAAAGAGAAGAACAAGATCTGGGAAACTGCACAAAAGTTTTAGGAGGGTGAGCCGGTAAGCTGGTAGAACCTGGGGACAGTGACTTCCTCAAGGAAGCAAAGCAATGAGACTCTTCGGTAAGGTGGGAGGGAACTCGAGGGAGGCATTTCTTTTTTTTTTTTTTTGGTTTTTTCGAGACAGGGTTTCTCTGTGTAGCTTTGCGCCTTTCCTTGAGCTCACTTGGTAGCCCAGGCTGGCCTCGAACTCACAGAGATCCGCCTGGCTCTGCCTCCCGAGTGCTGGGATTAAAGGCGTGTGCCACCACCGCCCGGCGAGGGAGGCATTTCTTAATGCTTTTCAGGTGTGGCACAAATCTTTCCACAAATCAAACAGGAGCTCTGGTTTGCTATTTTCAAAGTATAAAAAAAAATTCCATAAAAGACTGCATAAAAGTACATGAAGCAATGTCCTTTGGAATAATAGCAACTATCTTTTATTTAAAAGAAGCAGGGGGGCTTGTGTTCCTTCTGAACATATTGTGAGTCACTAGATCTATAAAAGGGGAATTTCGGCATAGCTGTGGTAAATAGAAAATGAACATTTACAAAAATCCAGGAGTCTGTTTTAAAATATGTATCTCCTTCTTGAGTAACTGCCAGTATACTTGACACTTCTCAATACAGTGGCCTGAGTTGAAGCTGAGACCACTAGTTTCGGGATTATTATACCTAGACTTCCAATTATGGAAAGAAAATTATTTCTTTTTTAAATTTTAAATGAATTAATCACCCTGTTTCCTTTAAACAGAGTCTCACTAATTTAGCCCTAGCTGGCCTGAAACTCTATGTAGAAAAAAAGACTGGTGTCGAACTCAGAGATCTGTCCACTTCTGCCTGCCAAGAAGCACTGTGATTAAATTCTTCCCTGCCTTTTGTTTAAAGATTTATTGTATTTGATATGTGTGTGTCTGTGTGTGCATACATACGTGTGTGTGTGTGTGTGTGTGTGTGTGTGTGTGAGAGAGAGAGAGAGAGAGAGAGAGAGAGAGAGAGAGAGAGAGAGAGAGAGAGAGAGAGAGAGAGACTGTCTGAATGTGCTCATTGGGGTCAAAGGGCATAGAATCCCCTGGAGTTGGAGCTACAGCACTTTTGAGCCTCCTGATATGGTTCTGGGAGCAGTGGACACTCTTAACTGATGAGCAATCTCTTCAACCCCAGAAGACAAACTGTTTCTTGATGATGAGTGTCAGTTCCTGGTAAACAGGGACCACCACAACCATTAGTTGCAGAATTTGTATTTTATTTTAGAATTTTTAGGGGGTTTTCATTTTTAGAAAATGAGTGCCATATAATCTGGCAATAACCAAGCACTCCCTCCCCCCATCTCTTCCACAGCATTTAATACAGTTCTAGGCAGAGAGCATATTCATACCTTATTTGGCCAATCTATATTTATAAATCTGTAAATCTGGAAGTTGTATTAATCAAACAAAAATAGATGTGAGATAACTAAGTGACTACTAAATCTTTAAAAGATATTTGAGAAGCACAGAATGACAAAATATTTTAAACAAAGAAAACTGGGAGATAGTTTTATACTTAGGACTTATGTCCTACAGAAATAAATAAGTTTTAATGTCTCTATAAAGGAGATAATTTATGGGTATTTGAGGTATTCATGGAAGCCCATGTGACTTCTTGATGCTGTACATATTAATCTCCTGGTGACCAGGGCATCTCACTTTAAATGCACAGTGCTGTCCTCAGCATGGACTCAGAGAAAGATGTATTATGTATGAGGTGGCTTAGGTTGTTGATCTCTTCATTTATTCATTGTATCTCTCTGTGTTTCTCTCTCTCTCCTCGCTCTCTCTAGCATTTTATACTCTGCTATATTTTCCCTGGGTCTTTTATGCTAAAGGAATGGCTGAAGAACAATAAAGAAATACAGTTTTAATTCTATCAGCAAGATTATTATCAGAAGAACTCACAGTGACTAGGACTGTGGAGTACTCTCAAACATCTGGCCACCTTTTATACAATAGATCATCTTAATAGTTGAGCAGATCACTCAGAGGAATCCAGCCCCACTATTCCACAGTTTTAGTTACTGTGTGGCTCAATTTTGATTAAAACGATGCCAATCACTGCCATCATGATTTGGATATGAGGTATCTCCTCCAAAGACTTCTATACGAAAGGCTTGCTCCCCAGTGGAGCATTATTCGGTGTGGCTTTGGGGAAGTGATTGGATTGTGAGGACTTTGACTTGCATTCATCCTTTGACAGGTTCATCATATGATGCCATTAGTAGGAGATGGTGGGAATTAGGTCACTGGGAGTATGTCCGGAAAAAGATTCCTGTCTGTCTCTCTCTCTCTCTCTCTCTCTCTCTCTCTCTCTCTCTCTCTCTCTCTCTCTCTCTCTCTCTCTCTCTCTCTCTCTCCCTCCTGGATGCCATGAGGTGAGTAACTTCCCCTATATACTCCCACCCTAATGACATTCTGCCTCACCTCAGGCCCAAAGCAATAGACTGAAACCTCTCAAATGCTGAGCCAAAATACAAAATAAACCTTTCTTTCAAAGAGTGTCTCTTAGGCATTCATCACAATGATGAAAAGATGAACGCAAGAGAAGTTCTGTGCTCTTTCCAAGTTGCACGCTCAGAAGAAGCACCTTGCCCCCTCTTCCTCTCTTGCCACCCTCTTGGACAACAGAAATCATGAGCTCCAACTAGGAGGCTTGAGCACGTTTTCCTGTTTGATGAATTCTTGCAGTGCAGTCCTCAAGGAGTCAAGAATTTTAAAATTAATGAAGTGCTCTGTCCTATTTCAAGCAACATGACTGTGGAGCTGGCTGTGTATTCAAATAATCTCAAGCAAGAAGATATAGTAGGAAACCTTTAGTCTAGTGTTGTCTAATGCTGATTTACATGGATGGGTAGTAGTCCTGTGGTATATAAATCAAGGGCAAAAAGTTACATAGATAGATAGGTAGGTAGATAGATAGATAGATAGATAGATAGATAGATAGATAGATAGATAGATAGATAGATAAATAAATAAATAAATAAATAAATAAATAAATAAATAAATAAATAAATAAATAAATAAATAAATGCTTTGGAAAACATCTAAAATGCATTCCCTTCTTGAAGACTCGTGGAAAATGTTACTTACCAAAACATGAACTATTGGAAAAGGAACACATGTAAATTTTGATTTTCCTAGCAATAGACAAGGGGACTATTCTAAGCCAAATATTAAACATACTTTGTAACTCTTGTTTGTTAAAAAAAAAAATCATAGAGCTGCTTTAAGTCACTGGGTATATAAATCATTGATATCTATTCAATAAATAGTTTTAATTCTTATTGGGTACCTTACAATAGTGGCCAGTATCCGGCCAATAACAGAAAACTCACTATGTCAAAGGATGGCCCATTTTCCCACTTCTAAATTTTGGAAATAAAGAGAATAGTTATGCGACTGGAGAGATGGTTCAGAGGTTAAGAGCACCGAATGCTCTTCCAGAGGTCCTGAGTTCAATTACCAGCAACCACATGGTGGCTTACAACCATCTGTAATGAGATCTGCCTCCATCTTCTGACCTGCAGTCATACACACAAACAAAATACTGTATACATAATTAAAAATAAATAAACAAATAAATCTTTTTTAAAAAGAAAATAATTATAATAGTATTTGTCTTTATTTTATATATTTATATTATATTCATTAAATGTGGCTGTGTCCATCTGCTTTTTTTTCATCTAATTTTGCATACTATATTAAGGTTTATCTAGCAATTAAATGATATATGAAAGTTCAGAGGACTTGTGTGAATATTCAAGTTTCATCCCTGTCTACTGTGCTAACACACCCTAACCAAAAGCAATTTAGAAAAGAAAGGTTTGGTTTGGCTTACACATCCAGCTCGCAGTTCATTATTGAGGGAAACTGAAGCACTAACCATGGAGGAACGTTACTGGCAGGCTTGATCACCGGCTCACCCTTGGCTTTCTCATATGCTGGCCCCTGGAGTACTCCCACTCCCAAAGGGCTGGGCCCTCCCACAGACACGCCCACAGACCAATCAGATCTGGGCAACTCCTTAATTGAGGCTCCCTTTGCAGATGACTCTCAGGCTGTGTAAAGTGGTGGCACATGCCTTTAATCCCAGCACTCAGGAGGCAGAGGCAGGCGGATCTCTGTGAGTTCGAGGCCAGCCTGGTCTACAAAGCGAGTTCCAGGAAAGGCACAAAGCTACAGAGAGAAACCCTGTCTCGAGAAAAGTCGACAGTTAAAGCTAAGAAGGGCGCCATTGTGTCCAACATTTGGGTTCCCTTTCACAACAACACTGTTTAATTCCTTCACTATGTTAGTCCTACACATGGCAGAGACAGAATAAATAATTGAGAAAATTTGTCTTCTGAAACTAATCATCTGATAACAGCAAACACTACTGAATTAAGTCAATTATTTTCTCATAACCAAAATGACCAGTTTTATCTCTTGTAAATTGCTTAGAATTAAGATAATACAAAGAAAAAGTCACATTAGTAAACTATACATTTGTTTCTTCTCATTTTAATTTCCTAATAAGTAATTTCTATAATATAGTAATCAGTTCATATGTATAAGGCTACCTTGATAACTTAGTATAAATATTAATATAGTATATGATAGCTTCTAAACTAACAGAAATCTATTAAAATGGCAGAACTTACAGTAGAACCAACTTCCCTCAACATGCACATGGTAATACTCCTCATAGCAGTAACTGCCAAGGCTAATAAAACTAAAATTTGTTTTAGAAATATGATAACTTTTTTTAAAGTTTCAAATAATCTTGGGCCAATTTTGAAGTCAGATTCTTATCTTAACCAACTTTTTTGTGAACTGGTGGCTGTCAATCAGATCAGCAGTTACCCTTTCACAAATGAACCAAAATTACATTCAATCAGTCTAACTAATGCAGCGGATTTCATTCACTCTTATGGACCTCAGTTACAGTGACTCCCAGCACTGGAGTTTCAGAAGTTTAATTAAAGAGAATTAGCAATGATTCCACTGAGCTCTGAATAGCCATCTGATGGCTCCACACGGACAGTTTGGTTTTGAATACCAATATATTCTTGAATAAATTAATAGTGTTTCTATTTCTTTTCCCAATTATAATTTCAAATTAAGTTTATTTGAATGTCTTGTCACATCAGTAAGATATTTGTGGGTAGTAATTAATTCTATTTAAAACCTGAAAAAAGTCTCATGACACATCTGACTGTGAGATGTCTATTGGGCCCCTTCAACAGGGTTGGAACAAAGTTTGGTTCTATCTTGTTATTCAGCTCAAGCTTACATTACTTTTATATTGTAAATACGATCTTGAGATTGTCCCATAGTAAAATGTCTATTTTTCAAGGCAATTTCCAGCATCAGGAAGCTCCTGTCTGTTTAGTGATCATTGAGTGGTATTTGTAGTGCTAGCATGAACCAGATGAAACACAGCAGGGCATCTGCCTCCAATGTTAATAAATAAATATCGGACTCAGTGGAAATCCCCTTATGCACTCTTTATATTGAATAATTACTTCAGTCACTAACACAGATTCATTTTGCTAAAAGTAAAATTATACATATTTTTGTAAAAAAAAAAAAGTCAAAGTACATTCACTTGTTAGTGTGTGTGAGTGTGTGTGTGTGTGTGTGTGTGAGTGTGTGTGTGTGTGTGAGTGTGTGTGTGTGTGTGTGTGTGTGTGTGTCATGGTGCATGTGTGGAGGTCATAGAACAACTTGTGGGATCCTCTTCTCTCCTTCCATCTGCTATGCAGATCCTGGGATCAAATTCAAGTTGCCAGGCTTGATGGCAAACAACTTTACCCACGGAGCCATCCCACCAGGTCTATAGTTTATATTTAATAATTAAAATGATTAATTTCATGTCAATATTACTTAAGCTATCCAAAATTTAAATGGGGAAATAGACACATTGAATTAACATTTGGAAATTTACATAAGCTAGGCAGTTTTGTGAAATGTAAATGCAGTTATTCCTCCTGTCAAAGGAGAATATTGTCCAAGGCCACCCAAGAATGCTGCACACTCCAACGTACCAAGTCTTCTTCTGGGTACCGCTTGATGAAATGTACCTGCAGCTCTAGGAACAGTAGGAGAAGGGACAATCCAACGGCTGTTTTTATTTTTTTTTTTTATGTGGTATCAGCTTCACCCTGGGCTTCAGTAAAAATCTACCCCCGGCTCTGTAAGTATCCCATATCTTCAGTAAATGGTGTGATGTCACTGATGTTGGAGTATCTTTTGTGGAGTCCTCACACATGCTCAGTGTTTTCTGACACCAGTCAGGCTCTGTAACCACAGGCCACACATGTACTTGATACATCTCTTCCAAACTGGCAAGAATTAACTCCTCAACCAATATTTCATGCACAGCAAACAATTCCAACAAATACATAACTTTTCCAGTTTTGTTTTTTAAGTTCTGAACTCTGTCTACTAGAGCCTTGTTTTTGTATGGGAACAATTGAATTTTGAATCACTAGGTAACCTTAGACAAGGGACTTGATTCTTTCAGCTTCAGTTCCCTGTCAGCCATGGGTTATGACAGACGCTGCAGGAGTGTAGTGAATCTGGTTCAGGGCTTCATAAGAAAAGAATTTGGGGACAGCTTTCCTGTGGGAGACCAGCTCCCACTTATTTCTTCCCCGGGGACTCTTGAGGAGAGAGGGATAAAGGAGAAGTATACAGAGGGGAAAGAAAGAGATAGAAACACAGGATAGCCTCAGGTGGGCCTGGATCCTTATCCACCGGCCCCTTCTGTCTCTTCTTAAGGACTATTTATAGGAATGCGAAGGGGTAGACCAAAGACCTCTCCAATTATAGCCAAATGCAGACCCTTCCAATCACCTAATAACCGCGCACATGGTCAAGCAATCCTCTAATGCAGCCCTGCTGGGTAAAGCAAGCTCAGATCTCACTAGGAAGCTTTGTGGCCCTCCACACTTTCCTCCTGCCCTGGGCTTATGCCTTTACTCTTGCAAACTGGCATCATTCTCAACTTATTAGTCATAGTGGATATTAGAACAATAAAAATACAGATAGTTAAATTTTACAAGGAGGGAAGCTTTACAAACATCCATTGCTTTCAACTTTCTGAGCAATCACATCCATTTTCAAACATAAAAATCTCATGTGAAATTTTAATAAATAAAAATGATCAAATCAGATGCAGAGCTTCCTTGATTAAAGCAGAAAACAAAGGCCCTACATCCACCTGTTCCTACCCCATGCCCTGAAGATAGTGAACTCTGTTGCCCACCTATGGGATCCAGGACATTGTATTGAAGTGGAATGGGATGCATCAGTAAGAATGTGAATAGTTTCCTGGAGGATTGGCTTTCCCCAGAGCATGCACCCTCTGTCAGGTCAGTCAACTTCCTTGGTTAACTACTTTAACTTCCTTAGCTGACAATGAAGAAATTGAAATACTCCATTCCAAATCTTCCTTAGCTTATTTCTTTCCTTCTTTATATGAACAAACTTCTACACCCTTATAAGTTGTATCAAAAGTCATCAATTTCAGTAACTTCATTTTTTTGTCAATGGGGTAATGAGTGAAATCTCCATCCTCTTGCTTGTCTAGACTGTGATCTCTCCATTGATCACTCAAGAGGTAGAGTGAGAGATTATTTCTTTCTCTTCGATCTAATTGGGCTCCTTTGAAGCAACACTAGCCTTGCACCTGACACCATGAAGAAGCAGGTGACTGTATGGTTTCATGCACTAACTCAGAGAAAGGCGAGTGTCTACTGTGAATAACCACAGGACAGGACTTCCCTGGGACAACTGAGTAGAAGCTACGTAGACTATAAAAAGTTAAGGATATATTTTTAAAGTATCAGTGGGATTTGCGATGGATTAGATGTGAACGACAAGGAGATGTGTCAAGGATGAGTCTGAAGTTTTGGTTTAGCAGCTACAGAATGGAGATGGGAGGGGACTGAGGAAAGAGTAGATCTAGAGTAGAAAAAGCTATTGAAAAATAAACTCTGGGAATCCAATTGATGAGAGAGAGGAGGGATTCTGCAGGCGGGGAACGTCGAGATCATGGTGGGAAGAGGTGCAGAGATAACAGGCTACACTCTTGGAGGCCCATGAACTGTAGATTAGTGGCTGCGAAGCCCCCAGGGAACTAGACTAGGTCCTCTGGATATGGAAGATGGTTGTTTGGCTCCAACTGTTTGTGGGGAACCCAGGCAGGGGGATCGGGATCTGTCCCTGGTCTATGGGCAGACTTCTGGGAATCCGGTGCCTGTGGTGTGACACCTTGCGCAGCCTTGGTGCAGTGGGAAGGGGCTTGAACCTGCCTAGGCTCAGTGTGCTGGGCTCTGCTGACTCCCCATGGGAGAGCTTGATTTGGGGAATGTGGGGATGTGGGGTGGCTTGGGAGGGAGGGCTGGGAGATGGGAGGAGGGAGGAGGTGGGATCTGTGAGTGGTATGTAGAGTGAGTAGAAAATTTCTTAATAAAGAAAAAATAAGAATAAAACAAAATAAATAAGAAAAAGAAAAGTAAAGTTTAAAATGCATATTATAATCACCAGCTGAAATGACATTTGAGAAGTTGAATAAATGACACTATAAATAAAAATGAAAACTGGGGCAGGAGATTAAGTTATGGAAGCATACAAATAGTATTATATTTTAAGTGTGAGCTAACTCACAAGCCCATGGAAGTCTAGAAAGAAAAAAAAAATACGGCATGAAAAGACTAAGTCACAAAGATGAGACCCTTCAAAGAGAATGAGAAAAAGTACCAAATGAAGTTAAATGAAAACTGAGACCAAAGATATTGCTAAGAAAACAAGTAAAAAAAAAAATTAACAAAAAGAAATCAATTATGTAATTTCAAATAAGGTGAGGTAGAAATTTATGGGTAGCTGAGGTGGCGGCGGCGGCGGCGGCGGCGGCGGCGGCGGCGGCGGCGGCGGCGGCGCACGCCTTTAATCCCAGCACTTGGGAGGCAGAGGCAGGAGAATCTCTGTGAGTTCGAGGCCAGCCTGGGCTACAGAGTGAATTTCAGGAAAGGCACAAAGCTACATAGAGAAATCCTGTCTTGAAAAAACAAAAACAAACAAAAAAAAGAGGCAATAGCTGGTGAATACAGAGAAGAAAGGGGATCAGATGAAAAGAGAAAACCCGTGATTTGATGACAGAAGATACTGTAACATATATGCAGATACTGTAACATATATGCAGATGGTTCATCTTGAACAGGGTATAATCAGTTCACCTGCCCAACGGGAGAAGGAAAAGATGGCCTGATAGGTTTGTATTATATGAAGATGCTGACATCCTCTTATGATAATATTTATTCACTCCTTTTCCAAAAGTGATTTTTTAAAAGCCAACAACTGAAGGAAAGAAAACAGTTTTCTCACTGTAATAGCAAATGGACCTGGACAGTGGTCCTCAACTCTAGCTACAGGTTGAGTTACCTAGGGAATCTCTGCCTGCTCATACACTCACAGGTTACTGCAAAGTCAACGTTTTAGAACTGAAATCAGGGCATAGTAATTATTAAAGAGTTATCCATAACTCTTAATTATAAAAAACACGTAATAAAGCAGCATACATAGTTCTACTCATCCATGTCCTTCCGAAGTCTCTAAAAGTCTCTGATTCTTGGAACTAAATAGACAATCCTTATCCTCATCAACCTTCTATCAGAGTCAAATTTCTCTGGTTTGGCATGCCAGATCCCTTATATAAGAGCCCAAACATTCATTTTTAATTTATCCCTATGCATACTATTATAGAACTCGCTTGTCCAGATAAACTGGGACTTAGCACTTCAAATAGGCTATAGATCTCCACACCTCTGCATTTTATAATGTTAACCTAGACCTACTCCCTCAGCTTCAATCATTTCTAACCAGAGCTATATCAAAATAATTTGGAAATGTTTGCAATACAATCCATAAAATCCTACACTATGATTCAGGATAGAGTCTCAGAGACTCTCTAATTATAGCAAGTTTTCTGCATAAGTTTTATGTAGTCAAAGTTGGTCTTTAGGCCAAAGACTGGAATCTCTCTGTGGGCATATTGGTCCCAACAAAATTCTGCTCATGCTTCAAGAGGCAGGGAATATCGTTTTCCACTGTTCATTGAAAAATACATTATTTTTCTCATGACAGTGACAACTATTATAAGATATTTGATCACCACACTGTGTGAAGCTGTGTCTCTGTCCTTCCTTGCGTGCCTAAGGCACGTTCTGATTAATAAAGAACTGAATGGTCAATGGCTAGGCAGGAGAGGATAGGCAGGCCTTCCAGGCAGAGATAGGAACTATGGGAAAGAATATGGCATGGCGGATTCACTAGGCAGACATGAAGAAAGTTGGATGTAAAGTACTGAGGAGAGGTAATGAGCCATGTGGCAAAATATATATTAATATAAACAGGTTAAGTTTTAAGAGACAGTTGGGAACAAGCCTATGCTAATTCCAAGCTTTCCTATTTAATAAGAAGCCTCTGTGTCATTATTTGGGAGCTGGAGATCTGAAGACAGTCTGACTAGAAACAACTATCATACTTTTTACATCATGTGCCAATCACTTCTTTCAGTGCTTTTCTAGACATGAGGTCACTAAATCCTCACAAGCAGCGTGATACAGTGTTTAAATACAGCGGCTGCTGTATTCTCAACACTTTCCTCCGGGGCCCAGCTGTGGACATGTGTCCAGTTTACAGTGATCTTTTGCTGTTTTCCACTCAGAGTCTGGCAGCATGAGCAGGGAATCAGAAAGATCGATAGCATGAGGCTGTCTGGTTCTGCAGCTTGCTGCCGGATTCTTTACCTGCACATTAGCTCTTGTTTCTGCTATGAATAACTTCACTGATTCACCGTGTCGACCTCAGCCTGATCCGGTGACTTTGGCTTCTACAGAGGGAAGCTTGGCAGACTTCAGGCTGGTCTGAAGCTCCATTTCCAACAAAGCACATCTGCACAGTACAAGACTCCATGCAGCTGTGCAGTGACCTTGCAGAGGGGGCTTTGTACAGTATTTTGCTAAGAGGTCAGTACATGTTTTCCCAAATCCCATCATGGAGACAATGTCAGCTCATGAGGGACTATCCTAATTAGATAACTTCAAAGAGAGACTAAGCCCTGCAGATAAAATGAAGGGGAAAAAAACTATAAGAAATATCCAGTTTTGAAATCCTGCCTATAGCTGCTCTGATCATTTGACCAGGATTCTTACTGCAGCTGGATGAAATGTCAGCCATTTTTCTTTATTACTAGTCTCGATTCAGTAACATTAACGATGTCACAGCAATTATTCTTTAATTCAAATCAAGAAACTTTTTCCTACAGTGCTAGTAAGCTCAAACTTAAGTCTTAGAATATGAGGTTGTTTTCTGCTTCTTGTCCTCTGACTATCATCGTCTATTATAACTGTTGTGTTGGGTCAGTGGCCCATCTTGTTGGGAGCTACAGCATGAAGGTCCTTGTACCCACAGATCTCCAGAGAAAGGGGGAATGTGAAACACACAGGATTGCCTTTCCAATAGGAAAAATTTAAAACCTGTTCTTCCATCCAGAAAGCTGGGGATTGGAAGTGATTAATAGCCTGGTGATCTGCATTATTTTGGGGGCCAGGTCATATCAAGTTCCTACAACAAGGACAAGAGGAGAGGAGTAATCTAAATGACCCTTACAGCCAAGATTTCTCCAGGCTCCCACAACCAGTACAGGAGATACACAATAGTCTAAATGACCTTTATGTTATCTGTATAGCCAGGCTCTCTTCCAAGCTCTTACAACTAGGACCAGAGGTGACTAATAGCCCAAATGACTTCTATCCTGTCTGTATGATCAATGCCAGGCCAGACCCTTCCTTAGGCCCTTAAGCTAGGACAGGTAGCCTATCTCTAGAACTCATCTTCTTGAAAGAAATGACATGTACCCTGAGTCAAGTTTCAATGTAAGTATGCTTCTTTGTGCACTGGGGATGGTATTACATCAGAAAACATTTTTTTGCAAATTATACTATATTTAAATTTGTTGGAAACAAGCCACCTAGCATCAGACTCCCTAATGTCTAGATCCAGGTTGACAAAGTCAATCTGAACCGAGTTTTCATTCTCACCTCTTCGCAATTCATGTCCCTGCCTGCTGTGACCACTTCCAGGGCCCACCTCACTGCTGGACTGCTTTCTGCTCTCCTAACTAAACTTGAATCCATTTTTACTTACTATCTTGGGAAAACCCCAGCACGACTTTATACTTTCTTTTCTTCTTCTTACTGTAAAGAATGTATAAAACCTGTAGATGAGAAAACTCGTAAGATTACTGCTAACAATGATATATCTGTGCAGGCTTGACACATATAAGTATAAGTCACTGTACCTATTAGAAACTTGAGATAATGCTATGCAAGTTTTATGCAATAAAAAATTGACATCAAAATATCAACACTTCCTGTTCTCTGAAAAAAAGGAGATGTCTAATATTTTGAGAAAACAATGCTTTGCAGGCGTGTATGTTTTACCAGATATTACCATTACTGATTTAGTCTTATATCCATAACATTAGGTGAGGTTGGCAGTTTCAAATAATACTTCAACAAACAACCTTAAAACATTTTTTAAACTGTCACAGCAAAATGGGAATACATCTTTACCCATTCATCTGAGAGGAGATCATAGGTTCCTTCACATCTCAGTGACTGTAGCAGTACTGTGGTCAACAAGGGGCGCAGGCGTCTCCTTGACACAGTGGCTTCATTTCCATCAGAAGTACACCCAGATGTGGGATAGCTGGATCCAAAGATAGATTTACTTTTTAGTTTTTTTAATAATCTACATACTACTTTATTAAGAGGAAGGAAGAAAGGAAGGAAGGAAGGAAGGAAGGAAGGAAGGAAGGAAGGAAGGAAGGAAGGAAGGGGAGAAGGAAGAAAGGAAGGAAGGAAGGAAGGAAGGAAGGAAGGAAGGAAGGAAGGAAGGAAGGAAGGAAGGAAGGAAGGAAGGAAGGAAAAGAGGAAGTTTATCTGAATGAGAATATGAACTGCCAGCTGCTGGAAGGATGAGGATGAAGAAGATGAAAAAGGAAGGTTAGAAAGTGGGTTCTAAAATGTACTTGGAGTAAGTTCTGCTACCCTCTATCACAAGGTGGTAACTATGGTTCAAACTAGCTTACTATGTATCTTATGACACCCTCAAAGAGAGTAGCAGCATGAAGGTTCCAAACATAAAGAAACAACACACTAAGAAACTCTCAAAGAACTAATCGTAATCATAAAAACAATAGCATCGGGCAATGCTAGCTATTTTAATTCAATCACTGCTGTGAGAGGCCAGCTATCACCTTATAAAGGATTCCTATGAGGAAGAGAGAAGGATAAGAAACTTTTAGATAGAAAGGTAGCTAAGAGGAGAAAGACAGAAACACAGGATAGCTTCAGGAGGACCTGGATCAAAACCCAACAGTCCTTTCTGCCTCTTCAAAAGGACTTTGTATAACAATGCCAAGGGGCGGGGCAAAAGACCTCCCCCTTGCTAGATCAAAGCATACGATACAGCCAAGTGTAGACCCTTCCAAACACCTGGTAACCACACCCGTGGTCAAATCATCCCCTTATGCAGCGCTGATGGGTAAAGCAAGCTCAGATTCTCATACCCTGAGTAAATTCTCACTAGGAAATCTCTGTGGGTCTCTACACACTGCATACGAGAGTGTGTACAGAAATATTCTGTTGTGAGGCTAGTAAGATGACCCAGTGGTTAACAGAAAGTACTGTTCTTAGAGAGGGCCTGAGTGAGCCCCATTCCCAGCACGCATGTAAGGCCTCTTACTTCTATCTGTCACTCCAGCTCCAGGGAAATCCGATGTCTCTGGCTTCTGTAGGTGCCTGCACTTACATGCACATACCCACAAACAGACACACACATACATACACATAATTAAAATTTAATAAATCCTTTTTAATAAATGAAATATTCCGCTATACCTAAATAATGCATGTAATTAATATATGTTAATAAAAATTAAGAAATGGGTACATGGCACAGGTGTGAATTTTTCCTGAGTGTTACCAAATGAAATTTCCCTTTGAGCAAAATCTGATTGATATCTATTTTTGGCTAAATTTGATGAGAGAAAAGACAGAGCATCCATCCATAAGAGCTATCAGTTCAAGGTATATACTTCTTGTACAGTGCATTTATCTACTGAAACAACCATAAATGCTGTTGAAATTCACTTAACTAACTTGTCCTTAGACAACTCGGGGTTGTGTGATGTTCTCCTTGCGAGCTTACATTAATGGATTCCCCACAAAACGCTCTACTTGCCCCTTCTCTGTGCATCTTTAATCATACTCATGTCAGTTGCAAGTGTGATTATAGTTATGTAACTGAATGGATGATTATTATAATGTGGTTTTTGAAATTCAAATACATCGATAAGAGTCACCCAAACTAAAAATCAAATCTTCCTGAGCAGCTAGGCATGAGTGGAGAAAATAAACAATCAGAAATCAATAGCATCTGTGAATGTTACGCACATAGTCTGTTCTATAAACACCTTAAGATTCTGCTCAACCTAGGAGTCCAGGTGATGCAGGTAGGGTCGTTTGTGGAAGAAAGATGAGGCAAGGTTCTCAGCAAAGTTCTCGTTGAGTGTGTTGGTAGATATTCTGGCTAATTTTACACTTTATGATTTCTTACAATATCCCACCTTTAAGAC
The DNA here is from genome assembly GCF_049852395.1 of Peromyscus maniculatus bairdii. Lineage (NCBI taxonomy): Eukaryota > Metazoa > Chordata > Mammalia > Rodentia > Cricetidae > Peromyscus > Peromyscus maniculatus. Next base: position 47,009,543 of record NC_134869.1, read on the forward strand.
AAATCACTACTAATCCCAATGACATTGAATAAATTACTCCCTAATAAAATCAAAGTTCTTACCAAATAATAACAGCCTGATTCTCTGAAAAGAATGATTCTATCCCAAAGTGTTCATGGGCGCCATTTAAATACTCAACACTGAGAATTTTCATATACGTGTACATGTACTCTGACATATATCACTGTTCCATGCATGATAATTTGGGAATAGTGAAATAGAACCAAATTTTATGTCTATAGGTTTATTGAAATTTTATATGCCTTCCTTTGTGAGTGTCCTGTTAAGTCATAAAAATATTTGTGAGATTTATTTCTTACTGATATGATCTTTGTTGTGGGGTAAAGAGATGACTTGGTGCTTAAGAGCTCTGGCTGCTCTTGTAGGGGACCTGAGTTTAGTTCCCAGCACCCACATGGTGGCTCACAATGTCCTGTAATTCCAGTTCTAAGGGCTCCTATGCCCTATCTGTGGACAGGTACACTTGTGGTGCAGTTACACACATTCAGGCAAAGCATTCACACACACTTTAAATAAAAATTAAATAAATGTGAAAAAATAAAGATCTTTTATATATTTGGAATATCATCACCTTAACTGTTGTAAATACTTTAGGAGTCTGTCTCTTGTGTCTTAGGTTTATTGGTGATTTTTTTTTTTTTTTTTTTTTTACTAACCAAAGCTTTTAAGTTCCCCATTCCTCTTTCATCTCTAAACTTAGCTAATTTATTATGACTGGCATAATAACTAATACATTTGATGATAATTACAATAAATTGATTGTCGTAGATCTTGTTCATTCTTTCTCAAAGCCATTGTAATTTATTTTATTTTTCTTTTGCTCTGACTTCCTCCAAGCTTGCAAAAGTGAGAAATTATGTGGCACACTTTTTTGTTTGAAAAAATTCCTTGTTACCACATATGATTCATTCTTGGATCTTTAACATCTCTCCTCACAAAAATAAAAATGAAGGTTGTTCTTTTATCACATTGTAACTCTCAGCCTATGGGTGCTAACCATGAAATGAAATGAATATAAACGTTACTTAGCAATAGTATTAAATAGGAGAGGTGCTCCCTGGATGCCCTTGGAGGACACAATATGCATTTTGTAGGAAATCTGCTACTATTCCTTTAAATAAAAATTAATTAAACATTTTTTAATTGCCTCTAAAATGTATCACTTATATGTCTAAAATACTGTGTGGAATGTTTTGAGTCCAGGAATTCATGCCTACTTCAGTAATTACTAATCAGATAGGTACTCTTTGCAAGACTATATGCTAATTACGGAAGACAACAGAGAACAAGACGGGCATGATTGCTACATTCCTGAAACTCGCATTCAAGTGGGGGGAGAGAGAGAAAGTCGACAAACAAACATACCAATAAAAAAGCAATTATAATTTTAATAAGTATTATGAATAAGTGAAAAGCAGGACAAGAGCTTGTAATTAGGGTTCTTTGAGGAAATTATATTAGAGATGAGCACTGAAGGGTGGGAAATGATTAGCCACTGGAGTAGACCGTCTGAGATGACTGTGAGGCTCGCAGGGCCCAGAGAGGAGCCTGGGCTGCAGTAGCTGCCACAGGTAAGCCTACCCATCACCCAGCGCTGGTTAATGTGGGGAAGGGCAATGGATGCAAGGTGAGTCATTTGGAGAAACTGAACACAAGGGCGGAGAACCAGTGCCTCTCTGGTGGTGGAACAGCCATGAACAGGAAGAGGCTCGGCATGTTCCCCTGGCTCCAATCTCTGCATATGGAGGAAGTTTCAGAAGGGCAAAGGAGATTATTTCAGAGGCACAAGACAAGGAGAAGCAGAGACGAACAGGACTCTGCAGATCTATGTTCTTCTAGGTTTTTTTTTCCTCTAAATTCTAAATCATGCCTGTTTTTAATTCGGTGATGTGAAATACTATAGTGTGCTTCAGATAAAGCCCCCTTTCCTGAGCCTTTGCTAAATATGAGTTGCTATGGCTTTCAAGCCAAGCCATGTTAATTTACACAAGCAGACAAAAGGGTAGAGTCACTCTAGAGAAAACATGTCAAAGCTCAGAACAGGCCAAGACATGGACAGAGTCTTTTAGAATATTCAGAAAAACTCTCTGGACAAATCAAGTCCCCTCTAATCAGGGAGAGCTGGGATCATGTTGGTCCTTGAGGGGGTTTGTGGGATGTGGATTTAGGCTCAGAGCAATTTTCACAAAGATTCCACTGAAGCACAAAGAGAAAAACATAAACAGGAAAAAAAAAAAGGCAATTTTATGATTTAAACAATGGTGTTTTTCCAAGCATTTTAAATACTTGTAGTGAACATGCTTGATAATTAAGATATGCCAAACACTGCAGAAATACAACTAGATATGAGGCAGCAAGGGGAGGGGCGATCATTTGACTATCTAGAAAATATTAATTAGAAAATATATTTGTGGTGGTATTGTGTTCCCCAAAATATTGTGTACTCTAATAAATTTATCTGGGGTCAGAGAACAGACAGCCACTAGATACAAAGGCTAGAAAATGGTGGCACTCACACCTTTAATCCTAGCATTCCAGAGATAGAAATCCCTCTGGATCTCTGTGAGTTCAAGGCCACATTGGAAATAGCCAAGCATGGTGACACACGCCTTTAATCCCAGGGAGTGGTGGTAGAAAACAGAAAGATATATAAGGCATGAGGATCAGAAACTAGAAGCATTTTGACTGGGTAAGCATTCGGCTGGTTAAGCTTTCAGGCTTTGGAGCAACACAGTTCAGCTGAGATTCATTGGGATGAGGACACAGAAGCTTCCAGTCTGAGGAAACAGGACCACCTGAGGAATTGGCAAGGTGAGATAGCTGTGGCTTGTTCTGCCTCTCTGATCTACCAGCATGGACCCCAATAACTGGCCTCAGGTTTGATTTTATTAATAAGAACTTTTAAGATTCCTGCTACATATATTTCCAATAATTCTGAAATAGCATCACATTTGTGAAGATTGTAAGTAAAACACTTGGGAGCAGAGACTCTCCCCGGGCCCCTGGATAAAAACATTTCAGGTTATCACACTTGGGATCAGCGCTGATGGCATCCAATGAGGGGAGAGCAGGGGTGCTGCACCTCTCTCTCCTCAGGCCCCCTCACTGAGAATTGTCTGGCCCCAAATACCCACAGAGTCCAGGTTCAGAACGGTTGGCTAGAAGGATCCCAAGCGGCACAATGAACAGTGCACGTGAGTGGTGGAATTAGAGGGGATGACTTCTCTCGGGCTGGATCCTCAAGTGCGGTAAAATGCGCTTGTATCCCTGAGACAGAGGCAAGGGAAAACACACTGGAAAGTTCAGTCTAGCCAGGGAGCCTGGAAAGAAAGCTATTATAGAATAGTCTGTAACTGAGGACAGTGGCAGAATCCCTATCCCAGTCCACAGTTGGAGTGGGCATCAGTTTGAAGCCATGCCCTAGCGAAGCAGCTGTAGCTGTTACCTGCCTATGACCTTGAGGTACCAGCCTCTGTGGGCATGGCCACAGGGATCCTTAAGACCTGGGATTCACTTACGCTGGCCCCTCTAGGCTGCCTCGTGGTTCAGGATGCTGAGATTTTGGAGCAAGCCACTCAGCCCGGGACATAGTTCAGCTTTCCTGGACCCCACGACAAATCTCCCGTGGTTGTGAGTTTGCCCCCAAATAAATTCCTTTGATCATTAAAGAGACTCGGTGGATTTATCCCAACACACAGTGGCCTGGCCTCCACTCTCTCTTTTTCCAAGCCATGTCTTCCTTTCTACCCGTGAAATTCTAACAAAGCCCTATGAATCAGTGCTGGAGGATGAGAAGAAATTAGCCAGGCAGAGTTGGCCTAGATTTTAAGCAGAAGGAACTTAATATATAGGGGCCGAGTGGCATGAGAACATATAGACTCCCGGTGGTGCTGATGTTCACAGCATGTTTGAGACAGCTTTGTCAGGGGCAAGGCTGGAGATGGCGCTGCAGAGAAAGTCTTGGCTGACCAAAGCTGGGCCCAGTGCTTCAGTGGTCAACAGGACAGTGTTGTGACTTCTCATACTAGGAAATGGCAAGCCGCGGCATTTTTAGGTTAATCCTGACTTAATATGCTTCAAGTCTATTTTTATATATGTGCTTACAGTGCCTCAGCTCTGCATATCCCTGTGCTTGGGTATTTATAGTGAGAGTGTGATAAATCAGTGGTAATGTTATTTGGCATGTTTCACAACCAGTCAGTGTGACTGACACAGAGAATCAATTGGGCATATTTTAAATCTTCCTAAACTTAACTTTTGTTATAAAGCTGCATTGGATATTAAACATCCGCCTCGCCTGATTCTTAACAAATACTCCTTTAATTGTGTGCATGCTGTATAGTACAGCCCCTCAGCCTCAGAAAAGACAACAGACTGCACGGAATTCAGGAATGCAAGCTCAAACTGAGAAGTGAGTTGAAAGTTGACAGAACAAACTAGCCAGCATTGAAACATCAGGTAGAGAGTGGGACAGCGTGACTCTAGTTGCCAGTGAATCATCTGTGTTTCTAGGGCAACTCCCAACTGGGCTTGTTGTCTTCCACATCTGTTGTACCTCAGACAGTCTTTGCCTTTTTCCCCCTTGCTCATCTTTCACTCTCTGAACCATTCACCACTTCCAATGAAAGCAAAGTTAGCAATGAGCCTGACCAGGAACAAAAGGAAATGATAGGCTCTCTTTTCTAGGGAGTTTGAAGATGTTCTCTGCAGAGAGTGGCATAGTGAGACAGGGGGAGCACGAGCAGAGTGGTAGACAGGGGGACATTGTGAGATGGGAGAAGTTGGGGGGGGGAGCTAAGTAAGAGCATGCCAATAGCCAGAAGCCAAAAAGTGTACAGGTCCCTAACACGGAGACACAGAAAGGTAAACAATGAGCAGATAAGAGTCAAATTCCAGCTTTCAAAGAGATCTAGTCACAGAGGCCCATCCACTTATCTCAAGGAGATCCATCTGGTCCCCATGTTCCACAGGCACCATCACGCTGTATGTTTCCTTCTGCAGCAGAGTTGACACCAGTGTCACGCCGAGCTCTATATGGAGGTGGACAGTTTGCAAGCACCACGAGAGCAGATCTTGATGGGACAGCTATATGGACTATGCCGAGATCTTTCTCCCTCGTCTAAAATTTCAGTAACAGTCAAAATAGGACTTGTTTTTCCGGAAAGGTATTTGAGGAGAACCTGTCTCAAAGGCATGTGTCTTAAGGGAGAAGCTGATGCAAAGATCACCAGGATAAGTGAAATATCCAAATTAACAAAGAAAGAAAATAGAGAGAAGTAGAGGGCCAAACATATTTCCTGACCTCTGAACTTAAAAACTGGTCAATGCCAGATAAATCCTAACCTGTTTAAACAAAAGGGGGGAGCCAGGATTCTAAGAGCTCTGTCTTCACAGGGAATCATTCTGAGTTTGGTATTCTTTTGTGTCTGTTATAATTCAGTGCGGTGCAGAAAATGGGATACACTTAACACCAGATCGTGAGTCTTCACAGCCAGCTACATAGGTTTTCTCTACAGGAACGGAAGATGGAAGGGAAGGGAGGCAAACAGAAGCACTGCCTAGAGAGCTTGATCAAGGGCTGCTGCCACCCGGAGAGTGGGTCTCCCACCTGGGGAGTGTGTGTCCTATTTCAAGGAGGTCAGCGGGCCTGTGTTCCATGCAGCTGTGTCTCCATCCTAATGGAGACGCTATTTCAGGGCTGTCGTTCCAGCAATTTTTACCTAAAGTTGAACTCTGTTGTTCTTGAAAATGTCAGGTACAAATTCTTTGAAATGTCTGACATTTTAAAATTCCAAACAATGGACTGCATAAATCTGTATGCAGAATAAGAGGCCAAATTAAGAACTTGAGTTTATTCGGGCTTGTGAGATATTTATAATGAGCCATTTAAATTTTGTGTGTGTGTCAATGTCCATTGGAAGGTATGCAAAGCTCCCTAGAATAAGACATATCAAAAATTCAGTTAATGCTCAATCTTACTAACATTATATCAAAAGTGCGAGGAGCCATAATTATTTGTTAACATTTTGCATTCATCAAGGGTAAAAATTAAGAAACAGAAGACATATACTATAACACAGGGGCAAACCAAAGAGCAATTCAGCACTGGAGTAGGAATTCTTTCTGTCTGAAACACCCTGCACACGTCATGTTTACATTTTAGTCATAGTTACTAAGTAGAACCATCTAGTCCTCTTTGTACAGAACCATCACAGAATTCTGAAATACACAAGTCTTGAATGAAGTGGGTAGTTGTAATAGTACTGCATAAAGTTCAGAGCAGATGGGTGGTTGTCTTCATGAAGAGACAAAGCCAGTACACAGAAAGAAGAAGGAAGAAGACATTGAGACAATCCCAGTGTGTTCAGAGAGACAAAGGGAATGGGTACCTTGGATGGCAGACTATGTTCCCCAGTGCTCTATGCCAGTGAACTAGATGAACTGCTGTTATAGAATATTATTTTAAGACGTGTTACATTTGTTTATGCTGTGGAGCATTTACTTTAATGATGCAAAGATGTGTTGCATTCCTTTATGTTGCACTTGTTTAACTCTGTGAAGTTTGTGTTCCTGTGCCTGTTTAAAACACCTGATGGCCTAATGAAGAGCTGAATGGCCAATAGCAAGGCAGGGGAAAGGACAGGCAGGGCTAGCGGGCAGAGGATAAATAAACGGAGAAATCTAAGAAGAGAAGAAGGACTAAGAGAAGGAGGAGGACACAAGGGGCCATCCACTCAGCTACACAGCCAGCCACAGAGTAAGAGTGAAAATAAGATACAGAAGAAAAAGGTAAAAGCCTAGAGGCAAAAGGTAGATAAGATAATTTAAAGCTGGCAAGAAACAAGCCAAGCTAAGACTGGACAATTGTAATTAAGAATAAGCCTCTGTCTGTGATTTATTTGGGACCTGGGTGCCGGGCCCCCCAAAGAGCCAAAGAGTAAAAACCAAACAGCCAACAATAAACTGCAGAACAAATTCACTTTGATAATTTACATGGAGGGAAAGAAGACCATGTTGAAAGGTTCTAACTGATAGTTCTTTCTGTCTAAAACTAGAGAACAGAGACCCCTGAGTCAGGTAAAGAAATTATTTCCATGTTTGCTGAATGACTCTGCTGTACTCTGTTCCTAAAAGAAGCTTGATGTATATATAGTTGGGGAAGGAATGAGACTCCAGATATTGGAAGAAAATGTATTTAATAGAGAACAGAAAAAATGAACTTGATCAAGCAAATTGCAGAAAAAGAAACAGAAAAATTCAGAACACTATTTCTTTTTTTTATTCTGCTTTGGACAGCCCTCATTTAGATTATTCCATAATGTAGAAATAAATCTTCAAGAGATCATAAAGAGAAAAGTCTTGTGATTAGTAATTGAAATAGGTAAGAACATAAAATCCAAAGAAAAAGATGTCTCAAGGAAAAAGCCAGTGTCTACAAAAATATAAATGTTTATCACATATAAAGAACATATGTGTGGCATTTTGCTATCCACTTACAATAGTGGTTGATGTTATGCACCAACTTGAAAGTAGACAGATCTATACACATAGTTATGAAAACACATGTCTGAGTAAAAAGATGTGTTTTTGTAGCAAGATGTAGTAACACATTAAGCTTTACACTGAGCAAATGTTGTAGAAGAATCATTCACTGATTGGGGGATAGAGGAGATGCCCACCAAGGGTTCATTGTCCTAAAACTCTATATCAATCTGGTTCCTAAGGAATAAGAAATTTTCAGTGCTACCAAACAATAAACACATCTTATAAAAACAGTCCAAAATTGTTTTAAGAATTTATGCATAATTGTAGATTGCTAGGGCTGGTGATACTTTAAAGGATGACAGGCTATAAACATATTCTCTATTTTTATTATTCATTGAATAGTATCTTTCCTAGAATAGGCAAGTGAGAACCTCATTTTAAGTCTCCACCTGTTAGTCAATAAAGAAATCCTTCATTTTTAAAACCAAGTCTTTGACCCTGAGTGGCAAACATCTTCACTTTGAAAGAGATTTATATCTTTCTAAGTGGTTTTCTGAAAACTGTTCCTGGGCACTTTCAGCCAAACTGTGGTCTGGTCAAGAATAGTTTCAATATCACAGTTTTCTGACCTGGATCATCTGTTGGTCAAAACAGAAGGATAAGTTTTTCTATTATTCTTCCAATGGGATATAGAAATCCATATTTTCTATACATTCTCAAATGTTTATTTTTTTCTTCTTTGAGATATAGAAAGTCATATTACCAAGATTAAGGTCTTCATTATTTAGGTTGAAATGGCTAGTTTTTATAGGAACTAGGTTTTAAATTCATTACACCCAAAGATTTCCATTATGATCTAATTTGAAAAAAAAAGGAAACGGAAATAATTCTGTTCTGCTAAAACAGAATGCCAATGTGCTTCAATAAAATATCACAGCAGCAGTTACAGAAGAGACAACACATTGGCTTAGAAGCAGGACTCACAAACAATTATCTCACCATGTGAGAATTCCTTATTAGTTCACAGGAAACACATCTGTTTGGGTTGTTTGCTCACCCCTACTTGGGATAGTATTGTCTCCTTAAAATCAGTTCACAGCAATGTCATCTGCAGCATCACAAAACATCAAAGCAAAAGCACTCTGGGTATTCATATGCCTCTATAACACAATTTCTATTTAAAAATTTCAAAGATGCACCATTATGTTTTTGGGAATTACCTCCAGAATAATATCCAAGCCACAAATACCTAGGCACGGTGAAATAATCTGCTTGAAGAAGTAGCAATGGATTCCTGGGGACAAAGTAGCAGGGCACAAACAAAGACAGTTCATAAAAAGGAAGATGGCCAAATGATGGACTCTTAGGCAATCCTAATACTACTAGAAAAGGTTATATGAATCTTGGTTATTTTAGAGAGGCTAATCATATCTCCAGCAGTTGTATCACTAATTTAAAAAAACCAGTAATTTCTTTATGTTGATATAGGCCATTCGGTAAGTTTAATATATTCTAATTTATCCAGTCAATGGTACAATCTCTATGAAGAATAAATATAAGCACACAGAGATGATATTGAAGGGTTTGGTCACCCAAAGATTCTGGCTCCTCACATCCAAAGCCCAACGATTCCACTCCCAGTGCTGCCAGGGCACAGGACACAGAGGCTTTGAAGTAGTGCCTCCCGGAGCGCTGCTGAGCACTGCATACTCCTGGCCAAACTTCTATTTATTGACCAGAATCATCTTCTAATAGAAAAACCTTCCCTCATAAGGAGTTAGTATTAGGTTTTTTTTTTTTAAAGGAAGTTCAGATCTGAAACTTTGAAACAGACAAACAAAACCTTCAAAAAATCATACAGCAGGCTTCCACCTTTATGAAAGGAGTATCCATTTTCAAAGAAAATATCTCAGTGTTTGAAAACCCCTCAGTGCATCTCAGGGCATCAGCAATCATTAGGTGACCCTCAATAAAGGCTAAGGCACTCTGTCACTGGCACTCATATAAACAATCCGTAAAACAAGAGTCTACAAGAACACAGAATGTTCATACCATGTTCAAAGAGTCCAGAATGTTCCCAGTGATGAAATAAATAAATTATTGCCAAATACCATTTTACAAAGCTGTATTTTGGAAACCTCACTAACACCACAAGGGAATGTTTATGTTTTACAAGAAAATTTATTACACAATGTAACATTTTCTTCTGCTTTCTATGGTGTTATTCAGATTCCTCTAAGTCTATATTTTGACCTAAGGGAAAAAAACCTTTTTTAAGAGACATTTGCAATCCAGCTTTTTCATGAAGTGTGGAATGTTAGCTAAAGAGTAATAAAGTCAATTGTGAAAAGCAACAATTCCAGTAATAGTAATATTCAGGAGCACCTTGACAGGCCTAACCTGTGTGTGCCTGGTAGACCAGATGGACAGAACTTTTTGTATAGAATTAGAACTCTTATTATGAATAAACATCCCATACACCTCAGTACATTTCCTTTCAACTATTAAAATGCTGGGAATAATTTTTCTTTTGAATAAATAAATATAGTCATCCTTCAATGTCCACAAAAGATTGTGTCAAAAACCCTTTCATAGGTTCCAAAATCTACAGTTTTACAAACCCCTTAAATAACAGGCTATAGTATTTGCATATAACCTACACATAACTTCCCTTCTCTATGTTTCACTTCACCTCAAGATTGCTTTTAATAATTAATACAGTGTAAATATTATGAAAATAGTTGTAATAATTAGGAAATGACAGGAAAACGGTCAGTATATGTTTAATACATATTCATTTTAGTTAATATCTATGAACTTGAACTGATTTAACCCACCCATGCAGGAACCATGGATTTTGGAAGGCCAATATATGCCTCCACTTCCAATAGCACTCTGTCAGTGACTAGATGAGCATTTAAAAATGAATGGACAGGGCCAAGGAAATTGGCTCAGTAATAAAGAGGCAGGACTAGAGTTCAGATTCCCAGAACACACATAAATGATGGTAGGAGAGAAGCCCACCTGTGCTTCCAGTGTCAGAGGTCAAAGGCAGCAACCCACAGAGTAAGGTGGCTCATGAGACCAGCCATACCTGTGAGTTCCAGGTTTAAGTGGAAGATTCTGCCTCATTGAATAAGGTAGAGAAAAGATCAAGGATGATTACCAGCATCAACCTCCATGTGCTCCCACACTCATGTTCATGCACACCCATGTGTACACATACACCTAAACATATGCAAAAAACTGGCACACACATAGGTATATAAACACCTGAATAAAAATGGAAGGGGAAACTAATGGCTATTATTCTTGTATTTCTATTGAAGTAATAGAGCATTTTTCACTACTGATACAATTTCCTCAAAGTTTATAACCTTTCAGTAGAACTCATACTGATAAAAAGACCATAATCTCGGGACAGATTCAGATGTGAAAACATGAAAGGACTATTTTTAAATGAGCCCATGATATTAGGCGTGACTTAACTAGATCTGTGGTTTCCATTTATATTACTTACACGTTACCTCAATTACAATAAAGAAAAAAAAACTTGATTTGAACTGAAATCAGAACTGTAATTGTCACCTAAAACAACACGGTCTGTTCAAACACAGCTCTTAAAATGTCAGTTGCCTTTTGAGAGAGGCATTTAATCTCCAGCACAAGAACACAAAGAGATTTCCAGAACTCCACATCGAGAGCAGTAAAACCTCTGCGATTTGGAAATCCAAGCTGTTACTCCAGGAGATGTGAAGACACAGGTTGACCTCTCAGGCTGTTTCATCTGACATGTTATTGTGTGGTCATAGCTTGCAGTCATCCTCGCCTCCTTAATTCCTACTTAGATTTCTCATCCTTGCTCCTGCTTTCCAGGCACCTCCATCTTCCCTCACACCAATTGTCTACTCATCCATTATACACCAGGCATCTCTCATTCCCACTGACCCAACCAGTCTGACACACGCATATGTACCATTCTACCAGCTTCACTTTTCAACATGAATGCAAACTTTATTATTGCTTCTACTATTATTATATGTATATTGTGTGTGCACAAGCCTTGTCCCTATATTTCTATGAACACATCATTCTGTAAGATATTAAATTCTCATTGTGATATAGCTTATTTACACAAATATTTTTTCTTTGGTTAATGGGTTCCTTCAGAATACAATAATCTATTCATTATGATGGTATGTTGATATTTAAGTACGGCCTGCCACATAATAGATGATCAGCCTCTATTTGTTGAGTGAATGAATGGATAGTTATCTGGGGAAATGTTTGGAGGTAAAGAACACAATGAGAATTTGAAATTATAGCCTACAATTGATTATATTCAATGCCTGATATGTACAAATTACAATGAGAAATTACTATATGTAATATGTACAAGAGACCTATTGGGATATAATTACTTACATGTCCAGGGGACTGACCTACAGAAATGGATTCTCTTCAATTAAAATGAACTCTGCTACAAGAGTTCATCTAAAGCGAATTTTAGATGCACATAAAATTTTAAAACTTGTTTCACCTACATTTGACCTAAAAGTCCACAGGATATGAACATTTTGCTGGAATGTTTGCCATGGTGTTTCCTAACAGACTTGAAGCAGCATTGTCTTTGTTAGGGAATGAGAATGGTAAAGGTGGTTTTTTCCAATGTAACATCTGCTTTGGGACAAGATGTATCTACATAGGCTCTAACTATTCTAAAAGAAACCAACGCCTCACTAAGATACCAAAGTGCCTTCCACCCTAGTCCGCTGTAGTAGCCCTGTAATTTTTAGCTACATTTTATCTTTATTTTACTTTATAGCTTGGAGGCCTTGGTTTAAAATCAGAAAAAAAAAATGTTTCAACTTACTTCTCAACATTAACCTTTAAGTGAGCAAGTTACAACCTGAAAATGCATTACAAAAATGCTTGGATTTTTTTTTCTTCTACTGACGGGTGATATTCAATTTTGGCAGAATATTCCCATAGACTTTTTCATGTGAAAAATTAGATGAATTCCACATATAGTTAAAGAATTAAGGAGCTGAGTCTCTTCCCCTCCCCTCCCCCAATGCGATATGAATTATCCTGTTGCAAAGGAGCAAGAATAGCTGAGCGTACTGATAGACAGCTATAATCTCAACACTTGGGAGGTGCAGGTAAGAAATTCAGGAATTCAAGGTCATGATCACCAACATACTGCATTAAAAATTAGGCTGAACTACATGAGAGCGTGTCTCAAAATCCAAAGGGAAAAAAATAATAGCATGGTTTTTTTTTCAATATGACTCACTTTGCCAAAACTATTTCTCAGAACTGTCAAGATTTATAAAAGCATGATCAGTAAAATGTAAAATCTGTCTATAACACAAAACAATAGCTTTATATTTTATACCTTCAAAGGAGTTTCACACTTACCATCATTTCTATCTCTATACCCACCCAGTATAAGAAAGTGAACATCTATTATTTCCTATGTTCTAAGAGATACACTAAAATGTTCAGAGGTAATAAAAGTCTAGGGCAATCGGACCAAACCCTAAGTCTGTCTGATCCAAGTTTTTCTCCTCTTTAAGCACCCACACCAAATAAGCATCCTAAGGACAATTTCAAATGTGCCTTTGAGTCTGTTTTATCTAGCAGTGGAGCTTCTCAGCTGTCCTAACACTGTGGCCCACAGGTTGAGAACCGCTGGCCTCGACTCTTCCACACCCATTGTGAATGTACACACACTCTATCTAGGGAACCTGACATAGTCATTCATAAGTGATCGAGTGAGCACTCATCGTAGGCTAATTTAATATCCAGCCATGTGTCCTGCTTACTAAACTAAATAACGTGCAGAGATCAGGACTACACATATAAGTAGTATATTTCTTATTACATGGACACTCAATACAACATGATAAAGCAAAAACATAAAAATATGGAAAATATTTCCCAGTGATCTGGCTACTTGAGATAGATATTATAAAACCTGTGGAGTGGTGTGATTTGATGATGTGGTTAAAAAGGCATTCACAAAACCAAGGACAGAAGTCTGGTGTGCCCAAGTAGGCATGTAAGTACTTGGGTAGACCATCAGTTTGTTTGTTTGTTTGTTTGTTTCTTTGTTTTTAAGGTAGCACCTGTGAAAAAAAACACATGGATAAAAGAAATTAAGCAGTATACAGATAATTTTTTTCTTGAAATATTTTACTAAGTGAGTTCCTAAAGATTAAGATAATGGGATCCTCCCATATCTATAAAACCTTTTACAACTGTGTGCTCTTGGGACATCTACAAATGATATTAATGACAATGAATGTGTAGGCCTGTCCAATCAGACAGGATCACGAAAGTAACTGGCTCTAGGCTATTCATTTTTGGCAGGGATCATACCAACCCCTAAAGGGGGTGAAAATTGGTTTATGAGAGGTGACAGATTTGATTCTCTTTTCCTGGAAGTCACAGATGTATCTGCAAGGCAGAAACAGGCAAGAGAAGTTAAGACTAACAGGGGAGAGCATCTAAATAAGGCTTCTTCAACGCTTTCCCTGGGTAGCTTCTCCTTTGGCAAAACTATAAATAGCTGTAAACCCTGCTTGGAGTAAACCAGGAGTAACAAATTAGGCTAAATTAAATAAGCACAGAACTCTCTGACTCTTTAATTCTTGCTATGTGCTGAGGAATAGCAATGCCTGAAGCAATTTAAAATAAATGATAAGATATTTGTTGGCAATGTCCATTACATGCCTGGAAACAAATGTTGAGATTTGAACTATGCACAGTAAGAAAATAAATGTTTTATGATATCATTTCGATTCTATGAGTGTGCAATAGTTGTGTAACTTCACTTGATAACTATAAACCCATCAATACCAGAAAAAAATTCTATTCTATATTTTAAAATATTAGAATTATTCTCATTTTGGAAGGCATGTTCGAGTTCGTGGTTTTTCCTTTTAAAATTCTTGAGTCATCTACTATCAACAAGCATAGGAGAGGAAGGACAGTGAATGAACATTCCTGTCCAAGGCCAAATAAAGCATGCATATAGAGGCATGCTAGATTAAAGTTATTTCTATTTGCTCTAACTTTAAATATCTGGAATTCCTAATATTACACGTTCTCAGCTAAAAGGGAAAAAACACCCTTAAAACAGAAAAAAAAATAGGAAAACATTCTAAATGAAATTTAGCTTGTTTAAAATTCAATATTTTAATCAATGCTGGAATGCTTTAAACCATCTACACTAAAATAAGAAAATACAAAGGCTCCTGGTATCACTATGGCATTATCAAACTCTTTTGTAATCTCCAGTACATGTCTTAGCTGTGATGAGATACCAACAGCATAATCAGTTTCAGGAAGAACGGATTACATCACAGCCCATCACTAAAGAAAGTTGGGATAGGAACTCAAGGCAAGTACCCAGAGGCAGGAACTGATGCAGAGGCCATGGAGGAATGCTTCCTACTGGCTTCCTCCTCATAGCTTGCTCAGCCTGCTTTCTTAAACCCTATAAGATCACCTGCCCAAGGGGGGTCCTCCAGCATCAATTGTTAATTATGAAAATTCCCTACATATACAGCTACAGGCCAATATTATGGAGGCGTTTTCTCAATTAAGATTCCCTTTTCCCAGATATGTTTACGTTTGTGTCAAAATGACAAAATCCAACAAACTTCTGACATCATTGGGAGACTCAGTCTCACAGCAAAGTCCCTGATCCTCTGGCTCTTACTAAGAGAAAAGAGAAATGGTCTTCTCTGGGGAAGAGCAAAACAACTGTTTATTCAATGCTCAATGGCCAGCCCTGAAAACATACACACAAGTAACATTATACAGACTGAATAGGTTATATTTAGAAAATAATGTGCATATACATAATACATAGATGTCTGGAACAACCATTAATGAAAGAAGAAACCATAAATTTGAAAGGGACAAAGAAGAGGTATATGGGAGGGAAGAAATGATAAAAATTATACTATGATCTCAAAAATAAAAGAAGTACTTTAAAAACTCAACCAACCCAGGTTTTCTGAAATATGGAATTCAAATTCTACACATTGTATATTCAAAAGAGACAATCTCATTGGGTTTTTATGTTGGATAGTGGTAGGAGATATCAAGCTATGAATGCCTTCTGTGCCTTTCCAACTCAGCAACCTTCTTAGAGGCTACCAGCACACCAGGAGAGAGTGGTGTTGTCTTTTGACCATGCTGGTGGCAGGATCCTGAAGAGAGTGGTAGTGATTTGGATATCTGAGTAGGAAGCCTCTTACCAAGTCTAAAGTTAAGTTCACAGATCTGTGAAAACAGCTCACACAAATGTTAAGTCAGAGAGGTGGTCCTGTATTGGAAATAACCTGTTCCTGAGACCAAGGATTCTAATAGACTACAAAGAAGGAAGGAAAATTCAAAACACACCCAGTTTAAGATCAGTAACATGAATGATAAAATTGAAATGAGAAACTAAAGTTAGAAATAAGCTATTTTCAGACAATAGGAAGATAGAGGCATTCAAAACCAGTATCATTGCATTATTTGAAAATTTTACAAGATGGTGTGGGAGAAAAGGGGAGACACTGAGTTAAAAGGTAAGGCCTTCAGGTATAAAATGAATCTATACTAGAAACACTAGAAATCTGAAATAACACAATAGCATACATCAAGTCTCTATCACATCCTCTGCTATAGTTCATCTCTCATATTGAACTACAATAAATGCAGAGCAAAATCTGAGTGAAAATATTTCTATTTTTTAAAATATGCCTTTATTTTTCATTTTTACAGACCTATTGAGGTGTAGTTAACACAAATTTCATATGGTTGGGTGTAGTGCTTGATGTTTTAGTGTACGTGTGCACTGTGAAATGATGGTGTAATTAATCAGATTAATAAATCCATCAACTCAAGTGAGAATGCTTGAGATCTACCCCCTTAGCAGTGTTCAAGTATGCAGTGTGTTGTTATTGACCAATGCTATTGTGTTATTTCAGATTTCTAGTGTTTCTAGTATAGATTCATCTTATACCTGAAGGCCTGTCCTGGCAGACATGAGGAGATGAGGACCTTGGTCAGAGCACTAATGCAAAGTCACCTGAAAAGCTCCTAAATCTCTACTTGCTCTCCATCACCTCATGTTGCTGGACTTTTGTCCCTCCAGGGAGAAGCTAGAAAGCCCATTTGTTTGTTGGTGAGATACAGGTGATGTGTTCATTAGAAGACATAAAGCAGAGGAGACATCATACTGGGGTCAGGAGAAGGAACAGAATAAACCACAGAAAGATGAATGTGAAACATTTCAACCCCAACTTCAGCAGCTTTTCCCTCTCAGATCCCTAATGGTCCTGGCCAAGAGGATTCATGTGAAAGGGATCCGGCCAGCTCCAAAGGGAAAACCAAAACATGCTAACAATGGTAACTAGCCAACAAAGCCTCTCTTCCTGCTTTGATACTGAGTTTCAAATTTTGCAGTCCACACTGACCTGTTAGCAAAACAATGTTTATGCTATCAGACATCAAAGGAATGCTCATAGCCTTAAAGAGAGAAAATAACTTAGCAAAGTAGTGGTGGTGGTGGTGGAGGATCCCAGAAAATGAGGTAATGAGCAAGAAGAAATATTCAAAAGAGAACATTCAAAAGATATAAAACAAGGCCGGGCGGTGGTGGCACACGCCTTTAATCCCTGCACTCGGGAGGCAGAGGCAGGAGGATCTTTGTGAGTTCAAGGCCCACCTGGTCTACAGAGCAAGATCCAGGAAAGGCACAAAGCTACACAGAGAAACCCTGTCTCAAAACAAACAAACAAACAAAAAAAGATATAAAACAACACTTAAAATTTTAAGTTGTGAAAGGGAATATATAATTTTGCACAGATTTAGACAATAAGGGAGACCAAATCAAATACCCACTTTTTAAAGCAGAGTAAAAAGACAGAGATAAAAATGGAAGCTGAAATATAAGAACATTAGAAAATAAGTTTAGAAAGTCAGTTAGCCAAGCTAGGACAAGTAAAAGAATAGAGGAGGAGATCCTGATGAACCAGCCTGCCTCCAACTTGGGCTTGAAAGCCATCATAGAGCAAAGACAAACGGTCTGTTCCCATTTGGGATTAAACCTCTGTTTCCCATGGATTGGACTGTGCCCCACTTGTAGCCTTAACTCTTAACTACAAATGGCTCTGCACTGCCTGTTCCAGGAAATGCCAAACAAAAGCAGGCCTTTGTTTCAAAAGGTTATTATGGTCGCCTGCTGCTACGACCCCCTGTTGCGATGACTGCCTTACAACCAACCACCTTGCAATCGTGACTTTGTTTCAAAAAGTTGTAGTAGCCATCTTGCAACCCCACCTGTGTTTCAGAAGGTTGTTATGACTACCTTGTTATGACCACCTTGCTATGATCTGCTCTTATAACGCCACCTATTTTGCCGGCCAAATCCCCACTTTGGAAATCCCCCACCCGTGAGCTATAAAAAAAATAAATCCCTCATCTTCCTCATGTCCAGTCCTGACCTCTCGAACCTCACCTTACAGGGAGGCAGCCTTGTACATGAATTATAAAAGCTTGCTTTAACTAATTTGGCAATGATGATTTGGGTGGGTGGTCTTTCTCCTCCAATCTCTGGGATTAACAATCCTCAATTAAATGATTCCAAATATGCTCTCACAATGGAGAGGCTCAGGTTTCCACATGAAGACCCAAGAAAGTGGTGCTGGGCAGTTCCTGAGAGTACAGTCAGAAGCAGACATGCCAATTGAAGATTTAAACAGCATGAAACAGGAGAGAGAAAAAAAGAAAGGGTCATGACAAAAGTATAGGATGTCAACAATCATTACTTTATAATTTAACAACAACACAACCCAAAACAAAAAAAAAAACCCTATGGATACTGTCTTATATATGAAAATTATACCTTTATAATTCTATACCTAGCCAAACTATCACTTAACCACAAGGGTACACCAAAGAAATGGGTCTGAATAAGTGAACCTCTCATTTATTTTTACTTCTCAAGGATCATCAACAGATAATACTTCATCAAAATGAAAGACAGAAGAACATACCTGGGATACAGAACAAATTATCAGATATAGAAGATGAGAGAAGGTATTTGCTGGAATGGTAGTGAAGCAGTCTCAAGAGGAAGTATGGTCAGGTCCAAAAGGAACCCCAAAATGACAGTCTTGGCTCAGCAAAAGGAGGGAGAGGAAGGGGATAAGTCGGTATTCCAGGGTTTAGAAATGACCCATATTTGATACATTGAATTATTTTATTATTACTAGAGGCAGAGGGTCTCGAAGTAAATTTTGGTTTGCTTGTTGTTTTTCTGTTTTTTGTTTTGTTTTCTGTTATATCTGGATCATGTGCTCTGTGAGATGCTACAGGACCTATCCAAAGAGAACTCACAAGAAACAGTAAAAGTTAAAGTCAAACTCTAAGAAAGACCTAATTAATGATGAGAGAATTAGCTTCATATATGAAAAATAAAACATGAAGGAACATTTCCACAAAGAAAGGTGAAAACTAGAAGAAGGTTACTAGATACAGAGAGAAAAGGGAAAAAATGATCCAAGCACAAATGTTCCTGGGAACAAAGACAGAAGAAAAGATCAAGGCATCAGTTAAAAGCAAAGGAAACCAAAACCAAATCTTGAAAAGATTTACTCACTAATTAAAAGAGATAAAACCAAAATAGAGGTTGGCATATTTAAAAAGAATAAAGAAACAATATTAAAGGTGTTTATAATACCCATCCTCTCTTCTTACAAAAAAGGGTAGCTGGGTAGATGGGGGGCGGGTGTACTCAGTCCCAGCAAAGGGCCAAATCAGGGTCAGACTCTGTGAGCCTTTGAAGCTAGGCTCCTGTACTGTCTGCTAATACTCTGGGTGTGTAAACCTTGAAGGATAAAGTGTTAATCATTTATGAAGCATTTTCATAAACTACAAAAATAATATCACGTTATACAAGCAACTCATAAAGATATGAAAAGGGAATTAACAAAAATATTAATTGTAAATAAATTTAGTAAAGCATTTATCATCTTTAATAAGAATTACAAACTAAAAGGAGATACAATTGGCAAAGATTTAATAGAATGATAAATAATGTTGAAAAGCATTTATAAATATGGGCATTTAAGTTCCCTGCTGATGAGAAGATAATGTTTGTGACCTTACAACTTAGATCAGGAGGCATTTATTTAAACATGCACAAATGTTAATTAATGAATGCTTTATGAGTCCAGTATTATTGTTATCTTACCAATGCTTCTCTTATTTTTCAAATAACCTCATATAAACACAAAGTTGTTTTGTAATTATGAGTATCATTGTCAAAATATAGTAACATGTTACAATTAAAATCAGTTGACCTAGTAATTCTCTCACTACAAATATAGTCAGGCAAATACAAACTAATTGTATATATGAGTGCTCACACAAGATTATCACTACTTAAAAAAAACTTGAAGCAGCTTAAGTAATAATACAAGGTGGTTAAATAAATATTTTCAAGGAAACAAGAAGAAATCATAGCATACATAAGAAAGTGGTTACAAATAGATATGTATAGCAGGGTCACAGATGCTTAAAAATTCTTTGTTTTTTTCTCCTCTATGGATCACAATATTTTAATATTATGAATAACATAAACATTATTTTGAATAACATCAAATAGTCTCTCTGAGAGATGGCTGCATAAATAAAACCTGAAAATTGGTGATAACATTAGACATGCTAACAGGGAAGGGGAAAAATCTCACTGGGTTCTACCCCAGACAGAACTACAGGCAACTACTGTCTGCTGAGAGAGGACAAATTTCTTCTCCCAGGGACAAACCTCAAATAAAGTTACCCAATACAAAGCTGTCGGCCCTGAAACCATGTAAACACAAACAACAAAGATGACCTCAGCAGGCTGTGCTTGTGCATAAACATACACACACACACACACACACACACACACACACACACACAATCGTCAAAGAACAAGAAGCTATCAATTTGAGAATTAAGTGAGAAGATATTCATAGAATGAGTTGGAAGGAGGCAACTTGAGAGGAGCTGAGAGGAAAAGACAAAATCAGGCAAGAATGAATTTTAATTAAATATATATATGGAATAATATCAAATTTGAAAAGTATATAAACTAAAACATATACAGTGAATATGACCAAATTTTAAAAGCTTTAGGTTCTCAAGCAAATCAATAGAATCATTAAGTGGGGAACACAGCTCAGAGGCAGAGCACTTGCCTAGTGTAACAAGGCCCAATGCTCAATCTCTACTACTGAAAAAAAAATTTAACTAGCAATGGAATGGTGAAGAATCCAAATCACAGAAAATGAAAATCATTCTAAAACTAACTTTATCCATTCATTGGTACTCTAAAGAATAAATTATATGAATTAACCACTATATACAGACCTCATTTAATGAATATATTTTAATTAGCAACATTATTTTTTGGAAAAGATGGGATGTTTTATATGCCTTTATTATGGGGAGCACTGGAAATAGTTTTAGACAGTATTGGTACATATTCTCCTGGCAGAGATTTGCCATGTTCGTTTCAAACATTTACTCCTCTGTATTCTTTCTATATGGAAAAGAGCTAGAAACCTTTAGTAGATTTCCCACAATCCTTTGCCAGCTTGCTTCAATTAGATTGAGCCACTGAGCACACAGACACTGTGTCCCTCTCTCACTCCGATCCTACATCAAGTTTTCTTCCTTAAAAAGAAAGACGAGGGGGCTCTCCTGAGTCCCCTCATCCATTTTGTGGTTTATGTGTTCTAATCCTTTTGAAATTTTATCTTTATAGCACTTTAACATCTCTTGTAGTTAAACATTTATCTCTGAGACTATCTGACACGCAACATCAGTGCCGTTCCCCCTGAAAACACTACAAGTTCTATGAGGACATGGATTCTGCCAATTTTGCTCAGTTATGTATCACTGGAACTTGACCTAACGCCTAACATTTAACAGACACGGGATGTATTATATTCTGTCTCCTGAGTAGTTGTTTGAATTAATAAACATTATTAATTAATTAATTATTAAATGAACCAGAAGGCAACTTAAGAGTGACCCTTAAACTTTCTAACCATTGTTATTTTATCCTACATTCAAAATATTTATTTTTTAACTAAATTTTCTTAGGAAAAAAACAAAGCCCATCACGAGTTTTAACTCAGATTATTAATTATATTGGCTTACAATGAGAAGAGCCTGTATTTAACTTTAGTTACTCAAACTAACTTTCAGGGTGTTTGTTTTTTTTTTTTCTCCTCTGTATAATTCTCACACTATGTATCCAACCCAAATACTTAGCGATGATTTGTTCTCTTTGGATTTAGTTGGGATGTGGTAGGTAGACACAAAAACATATTAGCTTTCTAAGATTAATGGCTATATTTTTCTTTTGGGAACTTGGAGACCTAAACTAAAATGTTTCCTCTCTGATCCCCACTATCTGAGGCTGTAGCTAATGTAATTGCTTCCAAGGGGGAAATATTGCTTATGTTTTTTGACTGGCTGTCACAATGTTCTCGGCTAATCCCCCACAAAATGCCCAGCTCAATATAATTGTAAGAATTCAGGGCAGTGTCTTTCGAAGACAGCTAGAGCAATAAACTTATTTGTCTCTCTGTGAAGGACTGTTAATTCCCACAGCACAAAAGTTTGTTCAGATGACTGACAATGGGCTCTGATTTCTAGATATCTGGTTCCTGAGATAAAGGTGCAGTAGATGACTTGGGTGTCCTTGTGTCATCTCAAGGAAATGGAGTGACACCATTCTCCACTTAGCTGCTCTTGAGAGCAGGATTTATTGCATTAGTATATTCCTGCTGCTATTTATTGAGATGATGATTCCGTAGTGCACATCTGTCTATTTTGAAATGGCCTGTTCACAATTCTCTTCCTTACAGTCTGTTATATGCACACTTTCCAACTCTGTATTTCTCCTTGTCTCCAAGAATGCGTGGAAACATTTATACTTCCGAATGTTTTGCCTGCAACATTCTTCCCCCTTGATATCTCCCTGCTAAAAATGTGAAGTTTATGCCCAAAGGCCTTATTTACACATATAATCCCTCCTCAGCACTTCCTACGCCTCTCTCTTCCTTTATATGGTCTCCATAGCATTTACCCCATAAAACATACCATTTTATTTCCTTTTCTTTTTATCTAGTTTCCTACTTCAGAGATAAAAGCTCCATAAGACAAAGATTTTTATCTTTTTTATGGACTACTATATTCTCTGCCTTGATGCAGGTACTCAAAAAATACTGAGTAAACAAACGACTTTTCCATCACAAACAGCCAATATAAAATATTTCCACAAGATGACAATGGACTCAATGAGTCCAGGAGTACTTATTTCCACAGATGCAATGTTTTTTTAATCAGAGAAAAGAGGAAGTTCTGATAAATAAGAAACTTTGATGACTACTGGATCAGCATAGGCTCTTCAGAACTATAAATCAGCAAAAAAAAAAGGGGGGGAGTTAAATTTCAATGTGGTAGACAATCTGGACAGCAATTGCTCTGGCCACCGAAAGGAATACGTTGGGTGGAAAATTATCCATTGGGGCACCTCTTGGCCCTCCCATCCCCAGCTATATTCATCAGTTAGTGGGGGAGGGGAAAGCACATGGTAAGCAGGGGTCAGAATCCTCAGTGAAACATCAAGCAAACATCCCAGACAAGAGTAAGTGCTGTTGGAAGGAGATGGAGATCGGGACTGGACTGGTGGTACAATTTATAATCTCCTATCCATCTCTAAATCCCAAGACACATGACCCAACGATGGCCAACATGGCAAGGTATACCCAAGGTAAAATGGTGGCACATATTTCAGGGGTAAAAAGCAGGCACCTAATTAGACATGAGGCTCATTCAATAGGAGGGAATTTATGCCTGGCATTGTAAATTTAGCCAACTACCTGTGGCTGGTGAGATCATGGACTCTTATTGCCATAGTCCTAAACCGGCACAATGCCCAGCTACATCCTAAATATTATCCTTATATCCACAGATATGTTTGCGCTTACCCCTGTTCAAAGAAGACTCATTTTGCAGCAAAGACCATCAGAGAATCCACAAATGGCTAAAATACGTAAGATGAATTGCTAAATATTCTTATTAATAAAAAACCCAGAGCCAGATATGAGGGTGAAAACTGAAAGATCAGAGCCAGAGCCAACTTCACCTTAACCAACTCCTCGGTCTCCAGAGAGAGCTACTTCCTGTATACTCACGCCTATATACCCTTCTGTGCCCTGCCATCTTACTTCCTCTCTCCGCCCTGCTACATCACTTCCTCTTTCTGCCCAGCTCTATCACTTCCTATCTGTCTGTACAGACCTCCAGACCTCTATGGTTAACTAGCACTGGGATTAAGGGCATGTGCCACCATGTCTGGCTCTGTTCCCAGTGTGGCCTTGAACTCACAGAGATTCAGATGAATCTCTGCCTCCTGAATGCTAGGATTAAAGGCGTGTGCTACTTCTGCCTGACTTCTCTATTTAATATAGTGACTGGATTTTCCTCTGATCCCCAGATAAACTTTATTGGGGTGCACGAATAAAATATCACCACAAAAATGCAGAGAACAATTGACTATAGCATGCCAATCCCCAGCTGATACATCTACAACACAATTCCTTCACTTCAGCCACAGTAATCAAGATGGAAGAGGGGAGCAAACAGATTCTAAGTACTCAAGGACTAGTAAGTCAGCTGTGAGAAGTATCTTCTGGACATGAGAGGGAAGCTATATCCATGAAGTCTCAATCATCTTGGTGCTTTAACAAGACATTCATAATAAAAACACTACAGGCATGAGGATAGAAATAGAAAGAATTTCACAAGGACGCACCACTAGATTAAGAACTACAGGCAACCAATGGCTGTTGAAAGAGGGAGAACGGTCTTCTCCAGGGACATACTCAGTAGGGTGTGTGTATGTGTGGGTGTACAAACCAACAACAACAACAATTTGAGAGGAAGTTAGGAGGGTTGGAAAAGGGAAAGGGATGGGTGGAAATGATGTAAACACAGAACTCATATAAAATGCTCAAAAAACTAAAGCATTCCCAAAGCTGTAGAGTAAATATATATACACCCTCCTCCTGAAGAGGACTAAATGGATAATTTATTTCACAAAACAAGTTAGAAAATCCTATGGAATGGAAAACAGAAATGAAGAGTGAGAACATAAAGACATTAAATTGCAAGAAAATTCTCAGGAAAAACAATTTCAGAGGCATGTAATAGATGAAACTAAGGAATAACCCAGACACAATAAAATATAAAAACGAATGGTTTTGAAAGATTTGAATAATACTCTAAAGTGTGGTATGGAAAGACCTGAAAAGTAGAAATGTTGCATAAAAACTGAACTATACAGCGGACACTGTTGTATATAACATCTGACTAGAATTCTAGCTGAGTGGTAGGGGGACAGCACCTAGTTTGTGTTCATGAGAATATTAATCCATAGACTCAAGAAGCCAGACAAACAAACCGAGTAGTGAAGAATTTCAGCTCCAGATACATCATGACGATATGGAACAGGACTGTCAGATTTGAATCCCACTGGCATTGACTAATCAGATTCTGATCGATAAAAGTGGTTATGCCATAGTACCCATCTCATCCACGGTTACAAAGATTAGATGAGCTAGTATCTAGCTAGAACGTTCTTCAGTGCTGCTGGATTACGTGAAATGTTTTTATCCTGAGCATTCACCAAAGTGTTAGGAACCTGAGACTGTTTCTTTTTGTAATTGAATCAGCATGACTTGACTGAACTCCATCAAGCCACATGTCCATGTATGAAGAGGAGACACTACATTGGAGTGACAGAGAGCAGGGGATGCTTTAGATGCAAGAAAGAAACAACCATTGTGCTCTCAGTCTGCAAAGAGAAAATTTTGTGCTTCTTCATGGAGCCCAGATTGGAAAGGATCCTAGGTTCTCACCCTATTATCTAGAATGCAAATACCATCATTCCAGGGCAGACACACCAAATGCCTTTCTCTAAGGTCTTGGCTTTATAATAGTAGATAGCCCCTGAGTATTCCTGGCCTAACTGAGGAAGATAATTCAACTGTAAACATGTAGCGCTTACCAAACAGTTAGCTATGGAAATGCCAGATCACCTATGACAGGTGAAGCCCGTGATAGGGCAGCCTGGGAATTTTATCGAAGCATTTTGAAAACCCAGTGAGGGTCTAATGCCCTTTTTTACAAAGGTGACTGTCACAGAACAGGTGGAAATGGATTATCTGCCACATAGAAAAAGTACATTTATACTACTAAAATAACAAATATACAGGCAGAATAATATTAATATATATATATATATATATATATATATATATCTTACATAATAAAATACATAATTGCATGAAAAGAATAATAAAGGGGAAATTGGTCCTTTGAAAACTAATACATTGACCAACATCTGGACAAAATAATTTTAACAAGTGAGAAACATTCATGAAAGAAGAAGAAACACAGAGAGCAGAGGACAAAGGATAAGAAGAAAATATTCAGAGCAACTTTATCAGTGCTGTTAGATGGGGAAACCATTCAGCATTATATGGCCAAGCTGACCCCATGAATGTTCTGTGAGCCAGCACTTTGCTCCTAGTAATGTTACCTCCAGAGAAACTTGCACATGTGCACTGAAAAGCAGTGTACAACAACACTCCTAGAACCACTGTTCAGAACAGGAGAGAAATAGAATGCAAAATGTCTATGTACAAGAGAATGAGTATGTTTGTAGTAACTTCATGCAACATGGATCAACTGTGGAAAATCGATGTGTTATACTTTATAACATACCTTACAAGAACTGTTGGAAGAAATTAGCAAAATTGCAATTAAATACTTACGATATAATACTGGGCACACAAATTCAAGAACTACCCAAGCTAAGGAAATTGCTTTTAGAAATGTGCATTCATGCTCATATAAAGGGGTTATTGTTAAATATAAAGGAATTCTAAAAGGAACATTTAGAACAATGATTTTGCTAGTACACTAAGGAAGGCAGAGTGGGATGAAGTCAGTCTACAGACACAGTTGGTTCAAGAGCCTTAGAAGGGGTATACTTCCCAACGTGTTGTTGAGAACATTGTGTTCATTCTTATGATCATGTGCTGTACAATCAGTATTTACATTGCCCTTATAATTTTGTGTGTGAAATAACTCGAGACAAAAAGAATAAGTAGGGAGAAGAAGGAAAGGAAGAAGGAGAGAGAAAGGAGCCAAAGAAAGAGGGGAATTGTTCATAAATTCTTTATGCAAATTAGTGGCAAGTTCAGAATGAAACAGAGAACAACCTAGACTCTCTTGTGTGCGACGGATTGCATTTGGCAGTTTACATTTTCTTATACAATGCGGTGTTTTATATGGTGAGACTGGAGTAATGTCTCCTCAATTAAAAGTGCTTGCTGCTCTTCCAGAGGACCTGAGTTCAGTTCCCAGCAAGTACCTTAGGCAACTCACAACCACCCGTAACTCCAGCTCCAAGGTTTCAGAGGCTCTCTTCTGGACTACATAGGCACCTCCACTCACAGATATGCACATATTCACATAATTTAGATAAATAAAATATTTAAATATCTTTTAAATTTATAAATAAATAAAGAAAGAAAAAAATTAAAAATATCATGTTAACATGCTATAAGAAGAGCTAATAGCGTTGATATTAACACTGTACAGCATGACTTAAGAGTTCTTAAAGGTAGTTTAATGGTGGTATGCAATTCATACTGATTATAGATGAAATGTGACCAGCTCCCTCACTCTCCTGCAACTGGGATGTCCTGGTGACAATCAACTGTAACATGGAACAGTGATTAAGTTGCCCTTGTCAGAGTTCTGTATCACGGCAACAGTAAAAGAACCCAAGATAACAATTATTAAAGAGGATTAAAGGATTGATTGACAGGTCCATGGGCTACTCTAAAGACAAAAAGAAAAATGTACATTTATAAGCACACATGCATCTATAGCTCAAAACAGAATTACAAAAACAAACAAACAAACAAAAAAAGTCTCCACAAAACTCTCCTTCACATAGTCTCATTTATTGGTTTTAAATGCAGGGGGTGGGGTTTGTTACATAGACATCAATTCTCACACCACACATTTCTTCTCTCCATGTTAATGCTCCATTTAATGCTAATTAAATGCACATGTGTAAATAATGTAAGTGTTAGAGAATCCAAGGCACTCTTGATTCCTCTTTCACCCCAAAAGAGAATAAGGAAGGAAATTGCTAGCCTTCATGGTGGACAGAGAATTGAATAGCAAAACCATATTTCACAGAAAAATCTAAATTGACTTCTCCGGTTATGAATACTTGATTATGGTAGATATAATGCAGAAATAGCCCCATTTAAACTCATTTGGAAAAGGCAGCCATTCATTATGCTGGGTCTAATGGCTAGAAACGAGAAAAGGGAGTCATTTTGAGCTGACAGCACATACATATAGACAAATATTCTCACTTTTCTGGGGAAGAACAGAACCTACTGAGAGTTATGGTAGAAATGGTGTCCAGATGATGGGCAGAGAGGCACAGTGCCAAAAAAAAGACACAGTCTACAAAAAATCTAAAGGAAAACTTTGCATGTACTGTGTATATATGATTAATATATGCATCACGAAAAATGTTTTCTTTATGACTATAAGGGCAGTCTGAAATTCATCTTTATTACACACCAAGTCAACATTTTAACATCACCATCTTTAAAAATAGAGGGAAGATAGAGGTAGATTTTTACATTCACTGGACAATATTTGCAGAATTGGCCGTAATCCTGAAAACACCATGTTTCTCCTTTCAAAGTCATCTTGAAGACAGCTCTCTGCATTTTTACTTAAAGAAAATTGCTAGGGGGAACCCATACCTAATAAAATTGAACAGACCAGTGAAGACAGAATGTCACAATCTGTTTAAAGGAACCATTTCACACCAACAGTGGGGGACGCAGCAGAGCTTACCTTTGTGATGGTTTGCACTGGAGACAGCCTTCCCCCACAAGGTCACTAGAAAAATGATTATCAGCAGCTTTCCTTTTGTTGCCTTCTGTAAGTATCTCTTACTCATCCTGCAATACAAAAGCGATACAGTTCCTAAGAACATTACATCATTGCATTTCCGTAATTGTACTGTGTTCAAGTCTTTCATGATCCCTTGACATAATTATCCCCAGGGAGATGAATTTCTCACACTGAAGGTTCTGTTTATATAAACTATGTTTGTTTGGTTGTTATGGTTCTTTGTAGTTGCTGTTGTTTTTGTTGTTGTTGTTGTTGTTGTTTGTAACAGGGTCATACTACGTAGCCGGGGCTGGTTTTGAACTCATAAACTTCCTACCTCAGGTTCCCAAATATGAATGAGGATTACATATATGAGGTACCATGCCCAACTATATATGAACTGTGAATAGAGAGCAGAAGTTTTCCAAACAAAGTATTTTGATATGACTCAAGCATTAAGCAGCATCTTGTTGTCATTTCCTTGTTCATATAAACATAATGTAATTTATTAAGAAAATTCAAGTCACAGTCATTCAAATAACATTGTTTACTTTTCCCTCTCAAGATTCTTTGCTCAATTCCAGACTTCTAAGCATGTTCTATGGCATATGCACACCCATACACATACACACACAAAGTAATAAATAAATGTTAATTGCTTAGATAAATTCTGCTCATAATAAAGTCATTTAAACTTTACCATTTGAGGTGGGATTTTTAAAAATAATCCAGTAGTATAACTTTCTTACTGCCAGATAATCTTGCCAAACTAATGGGTAACTAAACTCTGCAGTGGGAAACTCAGTGTTCAACTCATTGTACTTTACCAGAAGTAGAAGAAAAATGAAAAATCAGAATTTCAAAAATATCAACATTTTCAAAATGAAATCATATGACTAAGAAAAAAAGAGATAACTGTAGCATGAATCTTTTTTTTTTTTTTTTTTTTTTTTGGTTTTTCGAGACAAGGTTTTTCTGTGTAGCTTTGCGCCTTTCCTGGAACTCGCTTTGGAGACCAGGCTGGCCTCGAACTCACAGAGATCCGCCTGCCTCTGCCTCCCGAGTGCTGGGATTAAAGGCGTGCGCCACCAATGCCCGGCCTGTAACATGAATCTTAAAAGTTCTTATCAATAAAAGCAAATCTGGAGCCAGGTATTGGGATGAATGCTGGAAGATCCGAGAAGCAGAACAAGCCACAGTTTCCTCACCTCGACATTTCCTCAGCTGATCCTGTTTCCTCAGACTGGAAGCCTCTGAGTTCTCATCCAAATGGATCTCAGCCTAACTGCTGCTCAAAACCCTAAAAGCTTAACCAGCCAAATGCTTCTAGTTTCTAGTTCTCATGCCTTATATATTTTTCTGCCTTCTGTCATCACTTCCTGGGATTAAAGGCTTGATGCAGCATGTGCTTTAATATGGATATGTGTTAATATTTCTTATTTGGGGATTAAAGGCGAGTGTCACCATGCCTGTCCATTTCCAATGTGGCCTTGAACTCACAGAGATCCAGAGGGATTTCTGCCTCTGAAATGCTAGGATTAAAGGTGTGAGTGCCACCATTTTCTAGCTATCTAGTGGCTGTTTCATGCCCTGACCCCAGATAAGTTCATTAGGGTGCACAATATTTTGGGGAACACAATACCACCACAGATAACTACTTCCTTATCGAAAACGTTTAGCATCTACTTTGTCAAGCACCTTATACATTATTTCTCTTGTTCTCAAGAGTATAATGCCTACCCTCATTTTGCAGCTGATACAACTTAGAAATTTTCTTCAGGTCACGTTTGATGACAGAGCAAATATTCAAGCCTAGAATGACATAATTCTAAAATCCTTATGTAAGCTACGACAATGGTGAGGGGAAAGTGGAGCCAAAGGGAATAGCTTGCATGTGGGTGTATTTACAGGGAAGGACAACATCCACCTCTGTCCCAGGACCTTTCAAATTTAGAGCCTATGTTTAACTCAGCCTTTGCTGAGTCTACAGACCCTGGTCCTGCTTTGTTTGCTTCTGGCAGTGTTCTGTACTCCTTTGTGTTCTTGTCTGACTCTTCTTCCCCTTGAGGTCACTGAATTACTCTTTTGTCAGAGCTTGACCTCCAAAACAATCTGTCTTCTAACCCATGACCCGGGGTAGCAAACAAATCTGAGTAGACAATTCAGAGCATTCTTTTACATGGAGAAAACAGCTTGATGTAGCATGTGCTTTAATATGGATATGTGTTAATATTTCTTATTTTGGGAAAATATACACATTATATGGTATAAAGGAAAGCTCAAAGGTTTAAAAACATCACTCCCCAAGTCTCAGGGTTCAAATTCATGCTCTCTGGGTTCCTGATTAGGAAGGACTGTAATGGTTGATGCTGTCATCTTGGTAGTTACCTAGGAGACATGTCACTGACTTGACTATGAGGGCTTACCTAGATTAAACTAATTGAGGAGCCAAGATTTATCTTAACTTTAGATGGCAACATTTCATCAGCTGGGATCATGGCCTTCAAAAGAAGAAAGTGAACTGACCAAGAGAATTCATCACTCTCTGTTTCCTGACCAAAGGAACAATGTGACCAGAAGCTCCAGGCTCCTGGTGCCATGAGTTCCCCTCCAACATGGACTGCACCCCTGAATGGTGAGTCTAAATGAACCCTTTGTCCCTTACAATGCTTTTAACAGATATTATTGGCCCGGCAACTAGACAAATTAAATAATACAGTGACCCTTACACAACTTACTTTGTTTGGATCCATAGCTTTCAAGCTTCTCAAGTAACTGTTGTGGGACTCTAAGTCTCTTCTACTGTAGTACATATTTATGTGAAACGTGTGCCCCACCTGTCACATGTCAAAGACAATGGTCAAAGGGAAAAACGTTTGAACATTTAAATTTCCTTGCTGGCTCCTGTTTATTGGCTATATAAGTTTGAATACATTACTTAGTAACTATATTTTCATTGGTGGTGTGATATGGGCTTTAATAAGATTGCTCATAAAAATAATAATTGGTATGAAGACTAACTGAAAGAGGTCATGTAATATTTGGTACCTCACAACATACATTAAATGTTAACAAGTATTTGATCATCTATTCGGCTGACATTTCACTTCTCCTACCTGTGATCTCCAAAGCGCCAGCTCCACACAATGCTAATTCAGCATTAGCAAAAGACAACCTGGGTAAACATATTTATAAAATTCCAGATTCAACAAATTTAAGAAGTTTACTATTGAATAAAGTTTTTTTTAAGAGGAATATCATTAAATAAGCCTCCTTAGAAGCATTTTCCACAACTATCTTTTTACAGAGTAGCATGGGAGCACAGACTACTAGTATCACTGGAAAATCTTTTAGAAAAATTCTGAGTTATAATAATAATCTGGCTTAATACTCTCTCAGTAAACAAATGATCACTTTTATTCTTTAATTACATTATTTTTGTTTCATTCAGCTCTCTTGGTTTTTGATTGAAATTCTCTTCTTGGTTTCGTTTGTTTTTTCAACTATTGTGCCTCCCCTTCTACATCCAACCCCACAACTTCATAGCACTGCTCATCATGTAACATAATAGAGAACAAAATCCATCTGACAGGAGGAGATGCTTAGCATAATTCTTGATAATAGCTTTGCTGAAACAAATGGCCTCTGCTACAAGGTCAACGGCCCATCATTTTTCCATCCCATTGTGCACCCACCAAATGAGGCAGCAGAAGAGACAATGGTGACTAGGCATATGGGAAGAGAATCACCCACAAAGTCACCAAGCTGTCAGAGGAAAGTGAGAGAGAAGAATGCAGGTCAACATCTAGAAGTCTGTAACAATACTATTTTCTCCTTCTCATACCATCAATATTTCTGTCCAGTCTATCAATCATATCCCATTGATATCTCTAAAATCACACACCTCACCTACTTTACTATGATAAAACAAGGCAGACCACCAAAATTTCTCACTGGCCATAGCATGCTAGCCATATTTCCTACCATACAGCACTCCTCACACATGGTGAATTGTATATCTGACCTTCCCAAATTTCCTACCCCTGCACACACAATGTTTAAAGTGTGTATCTGACCTTTCCCTGTAATATTTGCAATATTCAATATTTGGTTAATTATCATCAACTAAACATAATCCAACCTCTATGCCTTAGCAAAGCAAGTAGCTGTGATGAGATCCCCTCGCTTAAAAGCTTCATGTGATTCTCCAGTCTCAAAAAAAAAAAAAGCCATAGTTCTTATCAGAGGGTTTCTATCCCCAATCTTATGCTCTTCCTCTTCATCTCTGTATCCACACATACTCATAGCCCAAATGTTAACGCGACAAAATTTTCTAAGGGGCCTCCACCAAAATCTTACTTCCTGTCAGCTGAAACCTACCCTTTCCAAATCCCCAGATGACTAACTTGTATTTCCTGGTCATCCTGAAGTTCAGAATTCCTCCTATAGGATGATTTATTCAAGAACGTGCTGAATGTCCTTTTGCAACAATGGCCATCCACTATACTGCATGATGATCCATTTGTTTACCTCAGTCCAATCTAGTATGAAAATTCTCTGTATAGAGACAGTGACTCATAGAATGTGCACGGTGTGATCCAGTTTCCAGTTTAATAACTGGTAAGTGCATATTTGTTGAATATTGAAAGAACATTTTAGTCAAATATGTCCTGCAGTTTTTAACACATGAGGAAGAAAGGGTATGCCAGTTATCTCTTTAGCACCTAATTAGGGGGTGACAAAGAGGAACAGGGGGAGAAGAGACAGAGAAATGGGGGAAAGAGTAACTGAAAAGAAGGAAAGGAGTGAGAACTCAACTCTCCAGCTTTCTTCTGACTTTAAATAATAATCAAATTTGAGCAAAATGGTGTCATGGAGTGATTGATAATTTCTGACAAAGGGACCAAGCAAAGGGGCAAGCTGAGAGGTACATTTCTTCTCACCCTTGTACAAGAGCAGAGGAGGAAAAAGCCCTCTTTACTATTTTCTACCCACCAGATTTCACGTCCAAGTTTTCTGCCACAGATTAGAAATGTCACATTCATCTGGAAAAACAGTAAAATTTCAGTGAATTGCCAACCACAAAAACCAAGGCAACAGAAACTGCAAGCTCGTGGATAAATGCACACAGAAGATGAAACCTTGAAATGACTGCCCGGGCAGCAGCAGCAGCTTATAGAGAACACAGGGGATGTGGGATAATTGAGAAATGGTAACCTTGGCGATGAAGGATGCTGAAGTGAAAAGTTGTCAAACTGGAGGGCTGAAAAAATCCCCTGGACTGTCCCTCACTCTTCCTCTCTGTGCTACCTGTTTCAGTTAGGTCACTGGGAATTAGACTTCTGGATATGTGTTACAGCCCCTCCATTCCTTCCCATAAGAAAAATACATGGCTTGTAAACAAGGGAGAGTTTAAAATTTGCTATGAGAAAACTTAATTCCTCATGAAAACAGAAAGTAAGCTTAACTAGTCAACAAAAGATAGTGAGGTAAAAAATGAAGGACAGTGTAGGAGTGGAATGTGGGACCTAGGGTCCACCATCCAACCCCATCTTGGCTGTAGATATTTCTGTGGAAAAAAAACATCACCTATGACAAAATATTTTAAAAGTCTAATTATGACATTTCTTTACACTGACCCACTGAACAATGACAGAGACTATGACAAGCAAACCTGCCTGCCATGGCAACATGTCTTTTAGGGTAGACTGCTTCAATTGATCAGACAGGTGCCTCCTTCTAGAGACCAGAATGGTCTTTATGAAATGTCAATCATGTTATACCACCACAGCATCCTTTGCTTTAAAAATCTTGAACTTACCCACCTCGGAGGAGGGAGAGTCACAACCAAGTTTCCTCCTGAAGAAGAAAAGCCCTACCATCTCTTTACTCAACCTCTCTAACTTGGATACGATTGCTGAACTTATTATATTTGGCTTCTCTGACTTCTGGGATCCAGGCGATCACCTTCAGGCTCTTTCTTCCAATCCCATGTATGTTTTGTACTATTCCAATCTGAAATAATCTCATTTGTTTCTCTACACATTGTTTACATGTGTATTTCCTTCTCTTCCTGTTAAAATATAACTGGCTTGAAGGCAGAAATTCTCCCTACGAGTCATTGCTTGAGCAACTAGAACGTCATATGGACCAGGGATGTCAAGATAACTTTAGTGAATGAATGGTGTTCGTTTTAATCAGAATAAGAGAATTGACTCTTTTGTTGTGAAGACATTTCGCTACATCTGTTAACTTAATGAACAAATTTCCACTACATACACTAACTAGGAATGGTGACCATAAAAATAGTATATATGCTGGTGGATGATAAAAGGTGAAGCACAAAGAGGAAATAGGGGATGAAGAGGTGGAAATAGACCAGCTTTCTCTCTCAACAAACATGCTGATATCTAGCGCAAATCCTCTTTCAGTACTGAAATGCATATACGCATATATATTATATACATTTGGCATATACAAGAAGATATAGACAGATAAAAGAGAGACAGATGATAGATATTAAATAGATATAGATGGATATTAAAGTACAAGGCAGAATGGAGAAATGGCTCAGTGATTTATTAATGTGCTTTCTCTTCTTACAAAGGACGAAAGTCCAAGTCACAGCACTCACATTGGACAGCTCACAATAACCTATGACTCCAGCTCCAGGGGATCCAATGCCTTCTTCTGTCCGCCACAAACAACTATACTCACATGTACATGCTCCCATGCAGATTCAGATACATACAACACATAATCACAACAAAAGAAAATCTCAGATATAGTTTAAAAAGTACAAGGGTGTGCTTTATGTTGAATGTATAAGAATATATAACAAATTCAGAAATAATTTTAATTCTATCAGCTTTATTACATTGTATATCATCCAGAAGTAGGGTTGTCTATTTTAATCATTTTTCTATTGCTATTAATTTTTTCAATCAATGTCATATATCCATCATCACACTGTAGTATTTGAAACCATTCTATCAAACATATTGAATTGAAACAGGCGTTTTAAATGCTCAGCATAGTTGCTATATTAATGTCTTATGATGAGTCTATCTTGTAGTTTGTTTATTTATTTCTTCACAATACTGCAATTTCAGTGGGCACAGGAAAACTATTGATTTACTCCTAGCAGCACATAGACAAAATTGTCAGATTTCTGTAATACCTTTGCCACCTACAGGTTGAAATGTAACGGCAAAGAAATATATTATCATTTAAATTATTTCTCCAGAAATATGCAATATTCTAAGATTCCAAGCTCTAATACTCAAACCAGACACAAAAACTCTAAGGAAAACAATGATGCAATCTAAGTACATGGGAGCATAAAGAAGACATTTGAAATGATCAAGGCTGAGCCACATTACTGTTCATCTGCTTTTACAACTGGTCTTCTCTTCTAGCTATAAGATGGGATTGCATCCATTTTCTCAGAAAAATGTCACTATAATAAATAGGAGATTGTGTGACATTTGAACTGAAAAGAATATATGTGAGGTGTTACCACTTCTTCAAAGGTCTGCCCCTCTGAGAGTAGGCATATAAGTCAGAAATACTTACTCAAATGTGGTTTTAGGCCCCAAGATAAAGTAGTTAAATGAATTTGTCAAGTTTACTTAATAACTTTGACTCTAGCAACCACATAATGTAATGCATGAACACTGATGTGTTGGTATAATGGCTATAAGTAATAAATACAACGGAGTGTAAAGCATCCAACACAAAGTGGGACACAGAGTTTTCAAGTCTGTAAGTGTTATCTGGAACCCCAAACCCTTGCTAGGAATCATCTAAAAATCAAAGTCACAGAGAAACAATTTTGAAAGCATGTAGGCCTTAATCCCAGATGAAGACTTGAACTGTATTTTAGAAATTTATCCTAAATCTAAGGACTTACATGGCAGAATGTGAAACAATAGCTAAAAATTGAAGCAACCCAGAAAGGCATATTCTCAGATAGATTAGCAAAATAATACTCAGATTTCAGAGTTTAGTTATCAAATCTATAAATGGACAGTGTCTCAAGATCTTAAGTCTAGGACAATACTCCTTAAGGGAGAACTACACAAAGAAAATCATGCTCTGGAGATTTGGATATTATTACATATGCACTTAGAGTTTTCTATTGAAAATCCACTCGTTTGTTCAACATGTCATTCAGCTCTCACATTAGATCTTTGAACTAAACTCGTGATGTATTACAACCCCACATTATATATGAGAATCCAGAAGAGTAACTTTAAAATAGTGAATGAGTAGAAGAGGCAGCTCCTGGATCCAGATCTCCTGACTACTGCCTCCCTTCTTGGGTCAAGAGTGCTTGGACAATGTTCAACTGACTCCGATGAATCCTAATAGCATGAATTGCATTTTAGACAAGTGTGCACTAAGAAAAAAGGCTGAAATGAAGGACTTATTTTCAGTTACATAGAAAATGAACAAGAGATACTGAATAGACAGCACCCTATCCTCTTCTGTGCTCTCCGGAGCTAAAAAGAATCAGACCAGATCAAAGAGTGCACAATCTATCATTCATAAAACTGTACGTTCTGGAAAACTATGAGTTGTCACATTTGAACTAAGTACCTTGTTTCTACCAGACATCAGTATGCTGATATTAGTTGGACCTGATGGACCTTTTATTACAGAGTGACAACCTTGGGTGTCAGTTCCAACATGGAGGTATGCCAGTTTGTTATACTCTACCTGTTACAGAAATGCTCTTCCATTTCACAAGGTTTTAATTTTATCTTCTATGATATTTGGATCATAGTGTCTGCCTCAGTGAGCTGTTGGGGTATCAAATGAGCTCATTTATATAAAGCACTCATCTCATCCCCCCACCCCACCCCAGGATTCAACTACCTTTATTTTCTGCTAAAAATAAATATGTAAAGGGGGGCGGGATAAGGTGAAATAAAGTTAGATTGTACTAGAACAAACACTTGAAATTCTAGCCAGAGTTGAGACCAATAGTAAAGGGTCTACTGATGTTTGAAAGAAATAACTACAAGAAATCTAAATGAGCCCTAAATGAGTTGAGTATCAGTATTAGCTTCAAAAATGTATGAAAAAAAAATCTCCATAAAACAGACACCTGAAGCTGTCAGGTACACTGTCACACATGGGTGGGTGAGCCTAGAGAAAGGATTCTCTTCGTGCCTGGTGTGATATAGAGAGCAGCTTCTATTGCCAAGTGGTACCCACAGCTCATAGCTGGACTTAGTTAGCAGCGGAAGCAAACGGAGAACTTTGGAAACAAGGGCGCAGTCCAAAGCAAATCTCCTGATTTCCCCTCCACACTGGATACTGACTTGTCTGTTTAGATTTGCCTTTCATTCCACTTCCTTCTGTAGCCCAACTAGCTCTTCTGTCTTCAGCTCCTCATCCCTTTGCCTGACTTCCTCCAAATGCTGCATTTTCCAAGCTTCCGTTTCAACCATTCTCTTTTCATAATCTTGCTGCTCCTTGACTCTTTTCTAGGTGGTCAGCTGAAGGGACTTGAATTAGAGAAGCAGAAAGGTTCTCAGCAACTGGTGTTTTATTCTTTTCTCAGAACAAAGGGCTCCTGGAAGATGGCAGTGTATGTGCAAATGAAGTGTAAGCCTCTTCGTCCGGCTACAGCTTCCACATCTGGGCCTTCTGGACACATCTTTTATTAGTCTCCAGGAAGAAAGGCTCAACTCAAATCACATTCATTACCATTTTCTTTGGCAGGTTAATGGTGTTGAAATGGGGCAGACAGTGCCTTGACCTGGGATACCTCCCTTTCCTTATTCCTTTTATTTTTTCCCTTCTGTAACTGACTGTCTTTGTCTTCTATGAGAATCAGAGGAGAACGACACTTCCATATTTCTTGCCTCCAGGATGGAGGATTTCTAAGGCACCCTACGGTGTGGCACAGCTTAAGCTCTTCTCACTACTGGCCCATCCTCTTCCTCCTCTCTTTTGTTCTTCTCAGTGCAAAATCTGGTGACTTGGAGATCCAAGAACTTAGAAAGGCAGGGACTGGAGTAAAATTCAAAATTTTCATTCTCTGATTTCATCTTTGAATCTCACTCTCAACGTTCTTTTCTCAATTCCTAGATCAAAATCGACAGCTAAGGAGGTGGTTTCACA
Organism: Peromyscus maniculatus bairdii; assembly: GCF_049852395.1. NCBI lineage: Eukaryota > Metazoa > Chordata > Mammalia > Rodentia > Cricetidae > Peromyscus > Peromyscus maniculatus. The sequence continues at coordinate 47,048,246 of NC_134869.1, forward strand.
GCTAGTTTCTTCGGCAAGATGGCCCAATTTCAAGAATTCTGGGGTCAAGTTCCTGTGCTTTGAATGTATATGGTTGCAATTTCTTTTTTGTTTGTTTGTTTGTTTGTTTGTTGTTTTTCTTTTTTGTTTTTTTGAGACAGGTTTCTCTGTGTAGCTTTGCACCTTTGCTGGAATTCACTCTATAGCCCAGGCTGGCCTCGAACTCACAGAGATCCGCCTGCCTCTTCCTCCCTAGTGCTGAGATTAAAGGTGTGCGCCACCACTGCCCAGCCTAGTTGCAGTTTCTTTAACTCCCCAGATTCCTGTTCTGCTATACTTCTGCAGGTCGGGAGTCGGGGGGGGGGGGTGCGGGGAGGGGGACACGCCCTCAGGAGATCTTAGTCATAGACCTGGAGGGTAACAGGATAATCTCTTTCTTCTTAATCCTTAGATGATATGTATTAGAGGTTCATTTGTGGAAGGCTTCGACCTGCTGTATAAAGGGTATGCATATAGAATCTGCTTCTTCAAATGTTCTTTTCTTTTCTTTGGACAGGCTGAAAGGCTTATTAATAATACACCATTTAGTCACTCGTGCAGGAGATGGAGGATGTTTCACAGTGCACATAGGAAGTTCACTCCTTTATACTCTTCTGTTGTAGAATATTATTTTAAGATGCGTCACATTAATTTATGCTGTGGAATATTTGTTTAACGATGCAAAGGTGTATCGCATTCTATTATTTTGCATTTGTTTAACTCTGTGAAGCTGTGCTACTTTGCCTCCCTAAAACACCTTATGGTCTAATAAAGAACTGAACAGCCAAAAGGGAGGCAGGAGAAAGGATAGGCGGAGCTGGCCGGCAGAGAGAATAAATAGAAGGAGAAATCTGGGAGGATAGAAGAAGGAGCAAGAAAAGGAGGAGAGGAGGACATCAGGGGCCAGCCACACAGCCACACAGCCAACAACGTAGTAAGAAAGAAAGAAAAACAGACGAAAATAGCAAAAGGTAGAAGCCCAGAGGCAAAAGGTAGATGGGATAATTTAAGTAAGAAAAGCTGGCTAGAAAAAAAGCCAAGCTAAGGCCAGGCATTCCTAAGTATGAATAAGACTCTGTGTGTGATTTATTTGGGAGCAGGGTGGTGGGCCCCTCGAAAGAGCAAAGAACAAAGAATAAGGAGTGAAAAAACAACTACATTCTTCCTGGTCCTGAGGATGCTGTTTGACTTATTTCTCTTTGGGGAAGTGAAAGTCAGCTGCTTTGGTGACCTGGTTCACAGATTTCTTAACAGGTTGCCTTGATTCTGCAAGAGTTCCTGTTGGGACTAGTGCAGCATCCTTCCCATTCATGTCCTTGACTCTGTACCGAAATCAGTCCATCTCTGGAGAAAGATCATCTGATGGCTCCCTTCCTACTGTTTTCAGTTTTCCATATAACTTGCACATTAAGAAGGGTTTTTGTATGTTTTAATAATGGACAATAAATAAGAAGAACAATGAAAAAAAGGAATGAGCTTTTTGAACTCTTCATTCTCTTCCCCCAACTCTACTACCTTTTTTTCCCTTCTGAGACAGGGTTTCTCTGTGTAGTTTTGGTGTTTGTCTTGGATCTCGCTCTGTAGCCCAGGCTGGCCTCGAACTCACAGAGATCTGCCTGGCTCTGCCTCCCAAGTGCTGGGATTAAAGGCATGCACCACCACCGCCCGGCTCTCTACTACGTCTTATTATATCCTCACTCTTTTCTCTGACTCTTGGTCCAGGGAGCTTTTTTTAGAGTTCTCAGCCCTGCAGGCACCACACCAGGCACAGTGGATCTGCCCTTACACAGCATAGGTCTGCCTTTGGCTTTTTCTTTCACTCCTTCTGGAAGCACCTTAAGTAGTGCTTTCTGCCTTTTCTCCTTGCTGTAGTTTGACTTTTCTCTAGGAATTTTTGCCCTGAAAAAGCTCTCATATCGTAGTATTTCCAAGAAAACTATTCTCCAAATTGGCCTTCTCTTCAAACCGCAATTACGTATTTTCAGTATCTTCCTGGGTATCCAAAGATGAAAAATTGATGAAGTTTGTGGAGGCACCAAAGGACTAAGCACAGTTGTAACTTATGACATTGCTCCCACATAGTGCAGAAGAACAAGCTTTTACCAGTAATTGTAACACTATTCTCAATAGTTCACCTTCTACCCTTAATCCATCTCTCCATTCATCCTCCTACAGCCTTGACTCAGAACTACAATTACCCTTTCAATTCTCTTTTGAATTCTTGTAGTCTGGCAGATAGTTCTTATTCAAAACTGGCCTTGCCTCTCCCCTGCTCTTAATCCCAAATCTTGACATGGAGCAAGCAATCTATATATGTTAGGAATGGTACAGTCATTGAGAATACTTTAGATAAACTCCTTTATTCAGCAAAGAATATTTTATCTACTTATCTATTTCCATGGTAATATATCCATAAGACAAGTTAAACATATGCCCTTCATTCTTGCATGATCAGATGGTGTGTTTTATTCCTTTCCAGTGGCTCTAGGTAGTTGGAGGGCAGTCATCCATCAGATTTAAACTGCCTGTCTCTTTTCACTTCTGAATATTAACCCTAAGCTACACTACTTCTCTGCATTCTTGTTTTGTGTTCAACCCTTGCTCATTGATTTAAGAAACAGAACATGAGCTGTTGCTTCCAAAATGCAAGTCAGTTGCTTTCAATGGGACACAGATAAACAAAGATGGAGAAGTTATACTGTATGACCAAAAACTTCGATTTCATGGGAAACCAATATAGTAAGAAATGTATGACATAAAAAACCCATAAGTAAATCTCAGTCTGACTAAGCTTAAATTTTCAGTGTATGAGAACTATTCTTAAAATAATTCTGATTTAAATAATTTAATATAAAATACATGCTTACTGCCAAAATCTTGACAATGTTTTTAAAGGAAGATATGTCATTGAAGTCTAGATGCAACAAAACCCCATTTTATATTTAATCTCTTGCCCTACAAAAACATCAAGCAAAAAGGCTAACGATTAGAAAACTTCACATTTACCATGTGCCATATGCCACAATGATGCTACATGGAAATATGACTATAAACCAGTGGTTAAAAAAAAACAGGTAGCACTTCATGGACATACATTATCCACCAAGCATCCAATGATTCAGATATGACAATGTTTTACAGTTCTTAAGTTGAACATCATTAAAAAGAATAAGAAAATACCCCCACACACACTATAGGTATTCTTGCATAGATCACTAAATCAAAAACTTAACATTTAAATTGGTGATCATACATGGTAAAATCAGAAAGGTCTGCACATAAATCAAAGGTCCATATAAAGACTTCAATACAAAGTGTTTTATTTCATTTTAAAACAAAACATTTCTAGTTATTAAAGCAAAGAATTCATGGTAATGAAATAAGCCCTACACATTCTCCCCTCTGTTACTGCTGGGACTAGTTAAAAACTTTTATTCCTTGTGTTCCTGTTCTCTTAGAAAATGGAACCACAGAAAAACTTCACTCCACTACATTCCTTCATCTTAGCAAAGCAGTGAAAATGATGAAAAAATTCTTAGAGCCTGTTACCTCAGATAAAATGCATGATCCAACAAGGACCCTCATTTGCACTGTAGCTACAGCTAGGAATATGAATAATTATTCTCATTATTTAGTCATCCAGCATGGCCAATATCCATTGAACACCAACCAGTTAATAGCCCATATTCAACACATAAAAATACCTTTACCAATAAGTCACTCTAATACTAAACAATCCTCAACACAAAACCTCATCAGAGGTAAGTGAAAATGTAGACCTCTGAAGACTTAATTTATATATCCACCCCCTGAAAAGCATTCACATTAGCATATTTGAGCCTTACCATCAAAATTAAAATTAAATTGACATAGCATGAAGTCACCTTCAAAATATACATGCTTATATACATATAGACAGCTACCACTTTCAGCTTTAAACAGGACAAGCCTCTTTCTAGTGATCTGCGGTAAATGCAGAGACTTATGGCTATACAAAGTTTTGAGAATAAGTGATAGTTTTGTTCTCAGCCTTAAACAAGACATTTACACCATTCCCATGAAGGACCAGGGAACATTGCAGACATATAAGACCCAGAAGATAGGGAGACGAGCTACAAATGTCATCTTCTAGGCAATACACAGTCACTGCAATAATGAACTCACAGGAGCTGCCAGTGCCCGCACCGGGCCTGCACAAGAATGGGCCCATCAACAGCCAGGCATGAACAAGAGGGGCTCAGGAAACCCACCCCTCAGTGCTGAGATGTAGCAGGAATCTTAGAAGGTCTTATTAATAAAATCAAACCTGAGGCCAGTTATTGGGTTGAATGCTGGAAGATCAGAGAAGCAGAACAAGCCACAGCTAACCTCACTTCGCCAGTTCTTCAGCTGATATGGTTTCCTCAGACTGGAAACCTCTGAGTCCTCATCCAGAATGAGTCTCAGCTAAACTGTGCTGCTCAAAGCCTAAAAGCTTAACTAGCCAAAAGCTTCTAGTTCCTGGTTTTTAAACTTATATACCTTTCTGCTTTCTGACATCACTTCCTGGGATTAAAGGCTCACCTCCTGGGATTAAAGGTGTGAGTCACCATGCTTGGCTGTTTCCAGTGTGGCCTTAAACTCACAGAGATCCAGGGGGATCTCTGCCTCCCAAGTGATAGGATTAGAGGCATGTGTGCCACCATTTTCTGGCCTCTATATCTAGTGGCTGTTCTGTTCTCTGACCCCAGATAAGTTTATTAGGGTGCACAATATTCTGCGGAACACAATACCACCACACTGCATTGTTTCTTACTGACAGATTCTGGGAAAATGGAGTCAGTGACTTCATTTATGCACCTGGTGGTGACTTCACCAGCCTGCAGTGGATAGTCTCAAGCCAATGGTCATGTAGATGGCCCTGGTTAAACTAAATAGGCCACAAAACAAAACCAAAGAGTGGGAGAGAAATGGAAGAGGAAATAGAAAGAGAGAGTAACCTGAATGTATTATAGGCATACATGACATTGTCCAGGAACTAACACACAGATAAATTCAACCAAAACTGGAAGCATTACAACATGTAAAGGAGAGCAGCAGCTGTGTGTTAAAAGGCTTTCCTTCTGCCTTTGAAAGAGAAGAGCCAGAAAGAAGTCCGAGAAGAGAATGTTTGATCAAGTTCACCAGAGTATACCTTTCCTTCCAGAAGGTGTAGTTTAAACAGAACTAGTGAAGTATCTAAGGGGGTAAAGGTACTTGCCATTGCACCTCTCTACTCGAGTACAATCCCAGGGACCCGTACAGTGAGAGGAGAGAACCAGCTCCCACAGATTTCCCTCTAACCTCTCCGCGTCTGCTATGGCACTATAGATACCCACCTCTGTCACTCCCTCCAGAAAAATCAATACAACTCCAAGTTTTAATAGCTTAAACTAAAAAATAAATTATAGCCATAGTACCGGCATTAAATTCCAGCACCACATCTCTCCACAATGCACCGTGAAAGAGAGACAGGGGAGCAGGCGTCTGCACACCTCTGTAACTCCGTTTTACATACACTCCTTATGCGTGTTCAATATTTTCAGATAACTCCGTATATCTTAATAAGATGCCTTTTAGAGAATAGTGAGGCCTTATAAGATTTTAATACGGCAAAGCGTTACATTCAGCTTTCAGTTAATAGCTTAAGCAACTGAGAATTCGGCTGATTAAGAATCAAAGCAGGAAGTCCTGCTCTGAACCTCGGTCAGCAGTAAGCTTTAATATATTGCTTTCTGGCTTATTCCTTCTGCAACAAGATTTCAGCTCCTTTTGAAATCTCTCTCTCTCTCTCTCTCTCTCTCTCTCTCTCTCTCTCTCTCTCTCTCTCTCTCTCTCTCTCTCTCTCCAATATCTGGGACTTCTTTTTATGAGTAAAATCAATCACATAATCTCCACTAACCCTACTTTCACTTCTTCATCAGCTACCGCTTTCTAATATTTTCCTTGCAGGTGGAGGTGGGTTCCTTGGCTGAGGGAGTTCTCTCCCGTAACAGGCAACTACACTGTGGCCCAGCCCTCAACTGGTTAAATGTACAATCTCAGGACATTCTCCAAAGGTGAGATTTATTAGATGGTGAAATTATGTCTCCAAGTGATGGTGAAAGCCTGTTACCTGAGTCTGTTTTAGAAAAAAAAAAATGCTCCAAAGAACACACTGAGCAGAGGAAGCCCTACATTAGGGGCACAGGAAGGATGGGTCTAAAACCACAACCATTGTCATCTCAGATTTGCTGCAAACCTACTGACCTTGTTTCCCCAAAATTTATAACCTCTTACTTGAATTGTTGGGGACAAGAATTCAAGGCATATCTGTAGCTAGAGTTTTCCTGCCTTGACCACAGTCAGGACAAATCTCTCACCCGCCAGTCCCACAGCCGCTCAGACCCAACCAAGTAAACACACAGAGACTTATATTGCTTATAAACTGTATGGCCATGGCAGGCTTCTTCCTAACTGTTCTTATATCTTAAATCGACCCATTTCTATTAATCTATAAGTTGCTGTGTGGCTCATGGCTTACTGGTATCTTAACACATTGCTTCTCATCACGGCATCTGGTAGTATCTCTCTACCTCAGCCTTCCACTTCCCAGTATTCTCCTCTCTGCTTGTTCTGCCTATACTTCCTGCCTGGCTACTGGCCTATCAGTGTTTTATTTATACAGAGCGATATACACAGCACATATCAATGAAGAGAAAACCACAATTCCAGAGACCATTACAGTTCAGCAAAAACTTAACTTCAAAGTGGTTGAAAAGGTGACTTTCGTTTGTGTTTGCCACACGAACATACTGCAACAGCAGTTATTAGTTGCTGTGTCTGTTGGCTCTACCAAGCGGCCTGTATTATGTTCCCAGTGGTACATCTTCTATTTCACTACTTTTGTCCTTACAGTTTATAATGTTTTTTATTTTAAATCACCAAGTATGTACGAGAGAAAATACGTGTGAAATTAATAATAGGTTGATAGTAGAAAGGTTATATGTGCCCTTTGAATTTTGAGTTTGGTTACCCTGAAAGATCGTGTGGTTTCTGATAACATTTAATGTCGCTACTTTCTTGTAGGAAGTGGAATGTTCTCAATGGTTATTTATGTTATATCTGAGTCCTGAGTCTGTAAACAGATTCCAAGCTCCTCGAGAAACCATATGCTAGAGCTCTCTTTGCCCACAAAGTGTCTTAGCCCTGCATAATGCCATATGGTGTGTTAAACATTCTCACACCCATGATCACATCTGATGGATATGGCCATGAGGCTGGCAGACACACTTATCCCCTTGCAGAGACGAGGAAAGAGGCGTAGGAAATAGAAACAACTTGGACAAGGTCAAAGGGAGCACAGGTGAGCCAGAATTCAACACTTCTAGCTCTCTTCATCCAAAGTATGACAGTGAAGATGATGATTCTAATATCCAGTTTTCTGCACTATAAAACAGAATGCTTTCAAATAATTCTTACTAATTTTGACCCAGGCTTATGAAGAAAAAATATATTTATATGCCGGGCGTTGGTGGCGCATGCCTTTAATTCCAGCACTTGGGAGGCAGAGGCAGGTGGATCTCTGTGAGTTTGAGGCCAGCCTGGGCTACCAAGTGAGCTCTAGGAAAGGCGCAAAGCTACACAGAGAAATCCTGTCTTGAAAAACCAATATATGTGTGTGTGTGTGTGTGTGTGTGTGTGTGTGTGTGTGTTGTGGGGGTTACGCTCAAAAGGAGGCACATTACACTGGGTGAATTAAATTTGACTAAATGTTTACTAATATGATCAAGAGTGAAAATGCTTTATTGATATTTGAAGAAGCCACTAGGATATGGGCAAGGAAAGAAGGTGCCGGAGGACCCAGTCCCCATGTCCTTCAGAAACTGCTCAGTTCCAGGCCATGGACAGCACTGGGGAAAGGCAACCTGGGGCCGCCACAGACTCCGAGTTTCCATAAAGAGCCAGAGGTACGGAAGCATATCTGAAATCTCTGTTTTTAAGCATTCTTAGTTGGTCCTACATTTGACAATCCTATGTACCAACTATAGTCTGTGGATGGAGTGTGTGGACTCAGGCCTAATCTATTCTATTCCTGGGGCTGACAACACTGTTTAATCATGAGCTGTGTAAACTCTGACTTGGATCAAGAAAGAAAAAAATAGAGAGAGAGCTCATGCAAAGACAAAGTGACCATAATCCACTCGGTTTTCCTGTATTGCTTCTTCATCCCCACTGGAGGCTGTGCCCAGATTATTATGGTCTTCAAAAAGTACTATTATATCAAATAACATGGAGGATGTGCTAAAGTCCTTAACTCGGGAGATATCTAACGTGCTTCTGTAAAGTAATCAAGTGCTTCATGGAAGAATCCAGAGGCTGGACAACATACATTTCCTTCTGCTAGGGCAAGAGCAGGTCCTTCTCCACTTCTTTCTTCAGTAAGGGTGTGTAAAAAAAGAAAAAATACAGTTGAGAATGGAGGAAAGGGTCCTCCTGAAAAACAGATGTCTCCACCCAGAAGTAGCAACCACAGCATCTGGGGTTGGGGTGTTGGTGGGAAACACCAGAGGAAAACAATAAAGCACAATGCATAAAAATACCCAAGGAGTCAGCTGGCTCTGTTCGGCTGTTGGGAACAAATGCTACTGAGTACCAAAGGGTATTATTCAGAAGCCTGTGGTAAAGTTTGAAGCCTTAAATAGCCCACGGTTCAGACAAGCTGGGAAATGGAGGCAAAGGAAGTCAACTGGAAATAAATATGGATGCCTTTGGCTTTTCTCTTGACATACGCCTTACAGAACTACCTCAAATTTAGACTTTCCCCATCAAACTCATTGTTTCTGGGATGGGATGGTCTTTCAGATGCCCAAGTCATCCAACACAGAACATGCTGCCTTCCTACTTGGCCTTGGCCAAGGTTAGTGTGTGCATGTTCTGTGCCTACTACGTCATCACAGAGGAAGCACAGAACTCACAGGAGAATACTTGGAGTCAAGACTGGCCTGAAGCACCTGCCCTGGCCGATGGTCCCTCTGAGCCTCACCCTGACCATTTCATAAAGTAGAAGTGACAGTGCTTGCCACAACTACCCCAGAGGGCTCTTTGACCAATAAACATGATAATGGGTATTGAAGTGTGTTACTAATTATAATCCCAGTCATATATTAGGCACCCAGAGAAATAAAAGCCATCATGAGCTTCAGCAAACACTATCCAACATTTATTGTTACTCTGAAACTGATAATGTAGCCATGGCAATGATGGGTACGGCCCCTGAACATATGGAGTCTATGTTGGGATTTAAGTTGACACTTGTTAATTTGAGGTTTGATGATGATATATAGTAGAAAGAAGGGCTTTGGGGTAAGAGTTTATGATAATTTATTGCTTGTTTACCATTAATTTCCATAGAAATAAGAATATAATGGCATATTATCTTAATTAAATTTAGGAAGACAGGGTCTGGAATCACATAGTCCAAGTCTTATATAATGTATACATGTCACTGGAAGCTAGTAATTACTAAACAGAAGCCACACTTACACACTATTAGGAAAATTTAAGGGAAATGCAGATGCTTTCTCAAAAATTGGCTTGAAGTAAAACCACATATTCATCTTTTAAAAAGCTATTATTTTGTGCAAAGTCCTATGGTGGTGAACATTATCAGGAGTACCAAAGCCAGCAAGTCTTCATCTCTCCCTTCCCTCAGAGGACTCATCATAAAGGAAAATGAGGATTATACAATCTTATGAGCCAAAGAATTATTCAATTGTAATGCTTCACAAAGTGTTGTTATGAGGGTTTAGGAGCAAGAGCACCTGTAAGAAGTCAAAAGGTCAAAAGTGCACTCACAAAATTCTAGCATATGGAGCCAACTTTCATTCTCTTCCTTTCTTCACTCAAGTCCATAAAATTACTTCACTTTCATTTTCTATCTATAAAATAAAACAATCAAACGCTATCAACTTCTAGCCCTCTCAAACTCTTTAGAAGAAACTCAGGATAGAAGACATTTATGAGTAGCCGACATCCCACCAATGTGGTAGTCACATATGAAACAGCCTTCCTGCTCCTGATACCAAGGAGTGATTGAATTAAACCTTAAATGGGTAAGGTTATAGGCAGAAGAGATAAAGGGGACATTTCAACTCAGAGGAAGAGTCTTGGGAAAGCATGAACCCGGCTATGCAAGCAGTGTGAAGGCTATGTGGTCTCATTTGGCTCACTGTATGATAATAAAATGTAAAAAGGAATTCTGGTCAAATGGACCTGAATTGGAATACTGAGGGTGTTCAGGGCCAGAAGAGTGTTTACCCTTTACATACTGCAGATATTAAGAAGATAATCAGCAAAGGACACCAGATTAATGTACAAAAACTATACACTATATATCTTTTTATCACTTGAGTATCAGATACTACCAACGAAGATAAGTCAATGAGTAATGCATTTCACACAAGCTCATTTAGGATTATTATTTTCTGTTAGGGTAAGTAAGCAAAGTTCTTTGCAGACTTTCTGTTTCAAACACTGATGTTAGGTCCCTTTTACCAGGACCTGGGTGAATGGTTCTCTCAGTGTTAAACGTGCTATATTTCTCATAACTCATCTTTCATAAAACTATCTTCAAACCTAAAGAAGGTACATGGAAAGATTTTCCAATGACTAAATACAAAGTTTATATTATTTCATGTAGTCTTCATTAAACTATCGATGAATCACTCAAGGGCACCATCTATATACAAAACAAAACAAAAATGTTATCTAAAGCTAACACGGTGATTCATGCCATGATTCACCATTTGGGAAGCTGGAGCAGGAGGATTGCTATGAGTTTCAGCTTACTTGTCCTACAAACTATGCTTCTGTCAAAAAGCAGAAAACAACAAATTTCTCTCCACTTCTTGAAACTCTTCTCCCTTCCTGTGTGTGTGTGTGTGTGTGTGCATGTGTGTGTGTGTGCATGTGTGTGTGTGTGTGTGCTTGTGTGTCTACTCTACCAGAAGATGTGTTTGCACTATCAAGTACACGTTTTAGTAGGATGGAGAGTATTCTGAAAAGAACAGTGTAGGAGAAATTAAGTGAAAGAAGAAAGAAAAAATAAAACAAAACAAAAAGCTCAAAGATAATTAGTAACAAAGATTAATAAGATAGAGAAAGAAAAACATTCCATGTCTAGTCCCTACTTCCAGTCGGTGTTTTCTTCCTTTCCATTTCTTTCCTTCCAACCAAATTTCTTTACTGCAAAGGCAAGCAGCTCACGCTAAGTTACCTTCTCTAATTTTGTTGTAGGAAGCATGAAAATAGTTTCTAGTAATTATGAAACTCTCTGGAGTAGATAAAGTTGTCTCACACAATCTAAGACAGTAGGACGCTTTGGCTTGTGTTATCACAATAAGGAAATTGAGTTCAAAGAGTTGACATGGGCCACTCACAAGTGATGGCCGTGGGACCCATCTCCAGGACCCCTGATTAGGAATCCTGCAGTCCCTGTCCTATAAAGAATAAGCACACTATGGCAGCATTAGCAGACATGCGATGCACAGATGAGGTGCGTTTGAGATCACTGCTTCCCCGACCCCCTGGTAGTTGCCATTTTGAACAGAGAGACAAAGAAAACAATGTGGGGTCATGAGGCAGCTTTATTCCCATTTTATTCCTGCTTCATAGTTCCACACCTTCTGTACTGAGAATTATACAGAAATAATCGAGTTCACAGAACCCTTGACACCATCTGCTGAGAGCACACTGTATACCCTCAAATGTGGATGATAATACAATTAAGTTTTAATGTGCTTGGGGATATTATCCAATTTGTGATCTGTCTAGGGAACATGTGTCTTCCACCTCAGTTCACCTTTGCTGTTCTCTTGACTATGGATTAATTCCTTTTGTCTTCAGGTATGAAGAATAAAATTGACCATCATATTCTCCTCTGTTCAGTTCAGAAACTTGATCATAATTTTTCCATATCTAAACAAGTCCAACTCATACTTTTTCGAAATATGGGAGACAAAATGATTCCCCTCTTCTAGTTACTCAGATTTTTTTTAATTCCTGTGAATGTCTTCACTCAACCACAAGAGTCAATCAAAAGTAAGCCTAGAGATACAACCAAGAGAGGATGGCTAAATCTAGAAATAACTTCATAGTTGTGACAAATGCTGGCCAATATTTAAGAGAAGGCATGGGCAAAGAAAAAAAGCACTTTTTCAAAAGTCAGGACTTGTCTTCCCCCTCTTTTAGGACCACATATTCCTCCATTTATTGGGTTCATTTTTAGCATTAACATGGAGAAATAAAGACATCTGGTCCAAGACTATAGACAGGACACTCACTGCATTCTATAAGCTGGATTTCATGCAGTACCCTGACCTCTACAATTTTCCTGCCCAGTCTTCCTTCTCTTGGGGGCCCTTGAAGAACCACTTTGTGTGTGCCGTCTTCTAGCATGATGACTGCAAAGCTTAGTTCTGGTTCTCTCTATGCCTTCGCGATCTCCTCTGATTGCACATGTGCAACTCTTCTGTCCCCAACAAATGATAGTTCATTTTCCTCATCACCTGGATGCCTTGCTTTGACTACAGGGGTCCCATCTTTCCCATCTAAGCGGACCCTGACCTTTGCATTCAGTTCTCACAGTACCTAGGCCTCATCTGTGGCCTCCTCTGTGTCTGACGATAGTACTGATCACTTGAAACTTATATGAAGAAATGTATGTTGAAAGAAATTTGTTCTTAGTTTTCACTGTTTCATACTGTTAACTTTCACAAGCACCTAAATAGCAAAGAATGCAAAAGTATGGTTCATGAATTGGCAAGGTATAGGACCATAATTATGAATGCCTTATTCAACATTTATAATGTAATGTTCATATTAACTATGGGTAACTTAGGAGCCAGACATCCTGCATTAAAGCCATAGTTTTGACATTCATTAACTTTGGACCATTAGAAAAAAATTAACAAATGCCTCAATTCATTCAACTATGAAATGAGAAAATGCTTTCTCAAAGGGCTGTGAAGGTTGAATGTGTAAATGAACAAGGAGTTCTTAGACCAGCACTTGATAGCAACAGGTATCCAACTAAAATATCTGGGTGTGCTACCACATCCAAAAACCAGTACAATGAATATTAAACAGGAAACAGTGTGCTGTTGAGATACACCACTGAGTCATCCAAGGAGATTTCCCACATCCTCTCACTTCCAGGAACAGCTGGATTCAAACACAACCAAACCACTACCTTCAACTCAGCCCACGTGTGGTAGTTTGAATGTAAGTGGCCTCATAAGCTCTTAGGGAGTGGCACTATTAGGAGGTGTGGCCTTGTTGAAATAGGTGTGGCCTTGCTGGAGGAAGTGTGTCATTGTGGAAGTAGGCTTTGAGGTCTCCTTTGCTCAAGCTATGTTTCATTCAGTTCACTCCTGTAGCCTGCAGATCAAGATGTAGGACTCTCAGCTCCTTCTCCAGCACCATGTCTGCCTGCCATGTCCCGCCATGATGATATTGGACTAAACCTCTGAAACTGTAAGCCACCCCAATTCAATGCTTTCCTTTATAAGAGTTGCCATGGTCATGATGTCTCTTCACAGCCATCGAAACCCTAACTGAGACACCATGTATCAGAATCTATTCAGTAGGAGGCCTGGAGCGTGAAACCTGTTTCAGAGCTAACTACCTCTGGGAAAGTTTTCTGTTAAATGCAGACAGTGTTAAATCCTATCTAATCCGATTAGCTCTGTTATTAAATTAGTTACGACAGACAAGGCACTTAGACTGATGTGTGACATACAGAGGTATTTAAATGTTAGCTAATTGGTATTAGAAATGTCTCTCACACAGCAGTCAGGAAGATGGCATGATGAAACCAAATTGTCTCCTCACAACCAGAGCCAGGAGGCATCCACATTTCTCATAAATGGGGCATTTTTTGTTAGCTCGGACCCCAGTCAGGATTCTTTCCACTGAATATAAATTCACATCTTAACTGCAGCCTGAAAAAGCTCACACCACATGGAAGAGAACACAGAGCGCTCAGACCAGAAGGAAACAATCACAGGCGCATCCCCCTACAAACAGAAAGCAGGCAAAGTGAGGATAACAAGAGCTGTAACTACTCCCGTTCTGCAAAGCTTTTAAAGGATGCAATTTTTCTGAAAAATTCAGTGAGAGATTGCACTTAAAAAGATCAAGTGGAGAAAGAGGCTCGGAAGGGAAAGTTGGCACCCCACGTATGGAGGCAGAAATCCAGGGCACACTGGAAAGAAGCAAGGACTGTGTGGGCAGAAGAGGATTAGAAGACCCATATAAAGATAAGCTCAGAGTGGATGGAGGTATGGGCCTGTCCAGATTCTCAGGGAACAGGTTTTAGAAATGAATACCTACATTCCGCTCTGGACCATGTGTAGCACCGTATAAACAGGCATATGATAAATTTCATAGTATATAACTTACTCCAAATCGTGGATTCATTTATTTTTAACAAAAAACTTCTCTGACCCTGAACTTCCTCAGGAAAGAGGTTCAACTTCCCTGGGAGCCTCGGGGATCATGAGGACAGAGGAACTCATGGTAGCACAGGGTGGGCCTTGACTGCTAACTAGCTGTGAGATCTAGGGAGTTATTTGGTTTCTCTGGGCTCCTGTCTGCAGGGTGGAGCAACTGCTGGACTCAACCCCTGTGAGGATGATTGCTAAATTAATACAAGGATGCACCTAGGACGGGACGGCTCGTGGCACACAGAAAACAAACATTATGTTCATTCTGATATCTCAAAATACCAAGTTAAAGTAGTATTCCGTGGCTGTTTTACATATTTTGGAACTAAGTGTACCCTGTTATGAATCACAGTCAAGACTCTGGTGAAAGGCATATGGGGAAGAAGACACCTCAGGATGTGTTCTTCCTTGAGGCAAGAGTTTGAGGCCAGCCTTGACCACATATCCAGACCATGTCTCTAAAATAAAAACAAAAGAACACATTCTGCCTTGATCCCTGTGGCTCAATCCCCATGACCAGACTTAACAAGGGTCGTTTTCTCTGGACTTACTTCACATTCTGATCCATTTTACAAGGAGTGATCTGCTTGAAAAATCTGCCTCACTCTTTTGATCTCTATGTTCCCTGAATTGAGTAGAAGCCCAGGCACAAACCCACTTCAAAAACTGGACAATGAGTAATCAGCCAATGAGTCTCCAACAGGAAAGGAAGGCTCCAAACCTGAAAGTGCTTGCTAAAACCAGAAGCTACTGATTAACAAAACAAAATTAGCCAAGTTTTGATGTTTTCATAGTCATTTATATATAAAAGCATCAAAAGGTGCTTTAAAAAGGAAATTGTGGGGGCTGGAGAGATGGCTCAGTGGTTAAGAGCAATGGCTGCTCTTCAAAAGGACCTGGGTTCAATTCTCAGCACCCATGCGGCAGCTCACCACTGTCTATAACTCCAGTTCTGGGGGAATCTGACATCCTCACACAGACATACTTGCAGGCAAAACACCAATGCACATTAAAAAAATAATAAATTGGGCCTACCATTATATTGGAAATCTTTAAGTGATTTAACAAAATATTGCCAACATTACCTTCTATGTGGTCTGAAATTTTCTGTATGCCTAAGTGTCCTGAGAAGATTGTGTGGTCTCTAAACCAGGCTGCCTACATGTAGAAAAAGTATCTGCTTCCCTATCAACCACTGATTTTTCCATTACCAAATGAGGGTTCTAAAGGCCCACGATGACTAGGATAAATCACTCCATTTCTTTTACTCTATTAAAGTAGATATTTTATGTTCCACTGCCACAAAATCCAAGATGAACGCCAGAAATAGCCTGTGAGTGTTGAAGACTTCTCATTTGAAAATGGCACCACAATTTATCCTCTTTCTTACTGTACTGTGAGTGTTACATTATTCAGTAGAAGCATTTGTGGGGGGAGACAGCTATTACCCCGTTTTGCTGAGTGTTAGATTCCTGATGAAAGGTGGTGATTTAGAGGGATGTCTTCCAGAGACCAGGTCACTTTGTGGGATTCCCACCCATGTGACCCCTGCCTGTTTACATAAAGATAAGTTTGCTCTATGACATTCCTGTCATGCTTGTTCAGTGAGCAGGTAATTTGCCGCCCTCGTTACTGTGGGTGCCATGCACCTTGAAGAAAATCAATCTCCTCCCTCCCTCATACATCACAGCTTCCTCCAGTGAAACTGACTCTGAGATAAAGACCTGGGTCTGCGTGGTGGGCCACATTGTCTAAAGGGGCTAATGAATGTCACACTTCACCGGGAACCCCCGCCCTGGGGTAGAGGAAATGTCCACGCACCAAGCAAATATGCTGTTTTTTCGAAAGCTTTCTCTGTGTCAGAGGGAGGAGGTCTAAATGGTAGCACACACAACTCGCCCTAGGCGGTGAGGCACACAGCTTTTTCAGAAATATTAATCTACCGTCTCTTCAGGCAACAAATCATTTTCTCCACCTCTTGACAGGCTGAATTTGACTTTGAAAGACAACCCTGATGGGCTAAACACGCCAGCCCACAGACACAGAGCACATCTGTGTTTGCATTGGCACCACTTGCTGTTTTTCTCACCCGTGTGTCCACCTCAACATCATAGCAAAAATACCAGTCGGGGGTGGAAATATCTCTATTGGGTAACGACTTCCAGGCAAGGGTAATTTGCCGGAATTTCTCAGGCCATCTTGGGCCCTGATTGCCTTCTGAAGTGAAGAGGTACTAAACTGTCTAGCAAATACTTGGTGAGTCCCTACTCCATACATTTCCAGGACCTGTGAATAATGTTAGAAGAAATAAAGTCCTCCCGCCCTTCACGAAATCCATGTGCCTGGACAGAGAAAACAAAACCACTCGAGTAAGACGATGAGACGACAGCAAGTGTGGTGCATCTTTGTGAAACAACAAAAGCCGTGCGTGGGGCAGTGATGGGGAGCGAACGGTAGGGTCAGACTGGACAGTGAAGAGGAGTCAGCCACGGAAACCCAAGTATGAAAAGGACTTGAAGGCGGAGGAGCTGACTATGGTGATGACGGATAACAACCAAGAAAGCGAAATGGAAGGGAAGCTCCATGGCTAGAGGAGTAAGCCCAAGTATGTTCTGCTGCCCAGGGTCAGATACAAGAAGGATCTGGGGTAGGAAGAGAGCGCTTTCCATAAAGCGTTCATTGAACAAGCATGCTGATAATCCCAGCAAACAAACCAGAAGATTTAGGCTTGCTCTCCAGCCAGCTGACCCTACTTGGTGAGCTCCAGGGAGACGACAGACCGTTTCTTTTATTTTCTTTCTTTTCTTTTTTTTGGGGTTTTTCGAGACAAGGTTTCTCTGTGTAGCTTTGCACCTTTCCTGGAGCTCACTTAGTAGCCCAGGCTGGCTTCGAACTCACAGAGATCCGCCTGCCTCTGCCTCCCGAGTGCTGGGATTAAAGGCATGAGCCACCATCGCTCGGCTACAGACCGTTTCTTAAAGACAAGGTTGGCCTCTGTCTCCCGCGCATGTGCACATATGCGTGCACAAGTGCACGTGTGCACAGGAACGGGACAGGGAGGGGGGGCTATTCCCACTGTAGTATGAAGCCGCTGGAGGACAGAAATGGAGAAAGCTCTGATCCAGTGGGGTGAACAAGTTTTGACATAACGTTCTTGTAAAATCACATTGAAAGTCTCTATTGATCGAGAGTTGAAGTTCGAAGGTAACACAGACTCGGAAAGACAAAACTGCACGTGTTCTCTCCCGTGGGAGGCTCCTAGGTCCACACCTTCAGTTGTGAGGACAGAGCCTGGAGTAACTGCAGAAACCGGGAAAGAGCATGAGTGAGCTGATCAGAGAAATGGAAAGGGAGAGGCTTTTTAGAGAGGGAGAGTCGAGCTAGACACCCAACTTTACTCGGGGTCCAAGAACCTGAGTTTGCTTTACCCAGCAGGTAAAGGGGATGATTTGACCATGGCCATGGTTACCAGGTGTTTGGAAGGGTCTACACTTGGCTGTATATTATGCTTTTATATCACAAGAGGGGGGTCTTTTGCTCTACCCCTTGGCATTGTTATAAAAAGCCCTTTTGAATAAAAGGAAAAGGCCCTTGGGTATTGACCCAGGTCCTCCCAAAGCTACCTTGTGTTTCTGGCTTTCTTCTCATCAACTATGTCTCTCTTTCTATCTGGTCTTTTCTTATTCCTCTCTCTCTCCTCCTCCTCCTCCTTCTCCTCCTCCAAACCCTAGAAAAGATGGGAAAGGTAGGAGCTGGACTCCCACAGTCTCCCACAAGAAAGGAAGGAAGGAAGAGGGTAACATAACAATAAGGATGTCTGAAAAAGTCATAAGGAATCATACTATTAAGTATCTGAAAAACCTGCAATAAACATAATTGTGTGTGTGTGTGTGTGTGTGTGTGAGAGAGAGAGAGAGAGAGAGAGAGAGAGAGAGAGAGAGAGAGAGAGAGAGAACTTCTTTTCTCATCTGGACTGGTAATGCTCCCTCTAAGACTCAAATCTGGTTTAAAAAAAAAAAAAGAGTTGAAACTCTTTTAAAAAAAGAGTCCCCACGACCCACATGGCGGAAGGAAGGAACTGATTGCCACAGGTGGCCCTCACTGCCACACTCACAACCTGGCTCACATGTACAAAAAAAGAAACCAAAAGTTATGAATATATAGCTGAAGGGATACCAGCAAGGTGGCTCAGCAGACAAAGGTGCTTGCTACCAAGCCTGAAGTCCCAAGTTCAAGCTCAGGACCCATGTGGTAGAAGGAGAGAACTGACCTGAAAGTTGCCCTCTGACCTCCACAGGTGTGCCATGCACACATACACACACACACCCCATTATCATCATCATCATCATCATCATCATTGCCACCACCACCACTATCATCATCATCATCATTAATGTACAAAAGTAAAATTTTACAGGTTTATGGGGAACTGATCTATCGAAGTCTACAGTTCAGGCCAGTTATGGTGATACTTTGACCTTCAGAACAGTAAGTGAAGAACAGCCAACACATTTGTTATATATTTTAAAGATTCGGACCTCTGAACTTATCCAAAGACTTGAGAGGTAAAGAGAAATATCAATGATACAGTCTAGATATTTGACCCAAGGAACTGAATGAAAACTGATGCTTTGAGTAGGAGGGAGATAGGACAAAAGTGAATAATTCTCTTTTGAACATACAAAATTTGAGAAAATGGAGATCCAAGATATTACTCAATGTTAAAGCACAAGCCTGGGTCTAGCAAAGAGTAGAGTCATATTGACCTCCATCGACCTAAATGGACATGCCCAGAGTATAGGAAGCAAACAAAACACAAAATAGCAGTT
Source organism: Peromyscus maniculatus bairdii (assembly GCF_049852395.1). Taxonomy (NCBI): domain Eukaryota; kingdom Metazoa; phylum Chordata; class Mammalia; order Rodentia; family Cricetidae; genus Peromyscus; species Peromyscus maniculatus. Next base: position 47,067,597 of record NC_134869.1, read on the forward strand.
AAGTGTAAATTTCTGATAAAATATACAATACTACAAATATATCCAAAACATTGCAAAGGTCAAATGTATGTATGGATGTATGTATGTATGTATGTATGTATAAAGCATGGAGCATATTATTTTGCAAATATCTAAACTCCAAATTTAATTGCTTGCTGACACCCTGGACGTCCCTAACTCAAAGTCAAGAAAGTCCAAGGGCTAAAGCATTCTGTTATCACAGAGAGAGCTAGGCCAACACAGGAGACTCCTCTCTGGGACACAGTCAGGACAGTGTAGTGCCATGGGCAGTAAAAGAAAAAAAAAATGGTGTCCCCAGAAGGAATGCTCAGCTGGGGTAAAGGATGAGTGACCATCACACTCGGCAACATGGAGGTAAGCCTGAGTGAACTGGAAAGCAGGAGTCACAGTGAAAAGGGAGGATCTGAACACTTACGTGAGTGGGGGAAAAAAAAGACATGAGGACATTGATGGGACACAGGAACTTCTAGTGAGCAGCCATAGAGTGGCAGCTACAAAGGGACACAGCACTGCGGACGCACAGAAACATTCATAGGTGCTGGTGTAAGTGACCGGGTAGGAGGAGAAGTAGACAATTCTGGTGACACAGGGAGTGAAACATGCCAGGACCAAAGTGCCAAGGAAAAAAGAAATCCAGGGTGAGCAAGAGGAGGCGCTATTCCACTTTATCAGCAAGGAAGCAACAAACACTGGGATAGCACATGCTAGTTTCCAAGTTTATAAATAACACCATAGGCAGACATGAAAGCACCCCCACTGATACTCAAATAGTTTGTCCATAGTTTAGTTATAAAACACTGGCTAGCTGGTGAGATGGACCATGGGTAGAGGATAACCTAAGTTCAGTCCTAGAAGGTGGTAAGAGAGAACTGACTCCCAAGTGTTGTCCTCTGAGGTTTACACACATGCCATTGGGATGAACATTCCTGCACTCACACACACATCATACATACACATACACACACAATAAATAATTTTAAATACAGCTGTCACTAAAATCACTGTCTACCTATTTATCTACACATGGAAACAAATATAGACATAGTCAGAATTATTCGTTTTAAGTACTTTGATAGCTATATGAATGATGACTAGTAATTAAAGGGGGAAACGTTCACATTTCAATCAGCGTTCCCATGGTTCCCTTTATTTTTTTTATAAATACAAGAAGTCAGAGATGGCCTCCACACTGTGGCAGGGCCAGGTTCCTTTAAGAGGCTGAGTGGAAATCAATGACTCCCGGATAACAACACATGGCCGCTGCAGCACGCACGGCAGACATCGTTAATCGAAAAGTTGACTAACAGAACCTGAAAGCAAAGACTGCAGAGTCCCAGAAGAGCAAAGGTCTGCTGCCCCGGGACCACCACCTGTGAACCTCTTGACCTTTCCACGTGTGGATTAGTGTGGATATCTGCATCGGATCTGCTCCAAAATTGAAATCGGGCGTTCAGTGAGCTGGCTGTAGTACAGTTTGCAGCAGAGGTCCGGCTAGATTCCGTGAGGCGCAAAGAGAAACAGGAGAGACGTGCTTTTAGATAGATGGATAACATCAGGACATTCCTCTAGGCATCACACAGACACTGACAATTATCTGAAGGCCTGAAGAATTATGTAACCTAAAGTAATTATTTGGCCTGTTATATTTTACATTTTTATTAACACAAAAGAGATAGTGAAGTAAACAAGATTCCCCAATCTATTAAAGAATGTGTTGTCTACATGGTTCCTGTTATTTTCAATGCCAGGTTCACACTGAAATTGTCTTAAGTTCTTTTTTTTTTTTTAATTTAAGGATTAGTAGTCCAGCATTAGAAGTCAACCTGATATTAACTCTGGAATGTGTAAAGCATGGATACAGGAAAAAACAAAAACAAGAAGACCTACTATTTCACCAATATGTGTTCAGTTGTCAAATACACTAGTCTTGCTGAACAGAGCATCTTTTCAGCATGTAATTAAAACTTTCCACCCTCTCTACAGCGTCTACTTTAGCTTTGCTGGGTGAGCTCATACAGGATGAACAAAAAAAGCAAATTCTAAGCTCAGTTGTGTCAGCAGGATGGTTAGCAGGTAAAGACATTTGGCATGCAAGCCTGTCAGCCTCAGTTCAGTGCCAGCAACCCAGGGTAAAGGCTGAAGGAAAGAACAAACTCCACAAAACTATCCTCCCCTGGACCTCCACATACATGTCACAGTACATATATGTGCACAATAATAATTTGTTTTTAAAGAGAATCCTCTGAAGGCCAATGGCCTTATATACCATGTCTACTACTTAATATCTTCCAAATAAAGAAGGATGGGGGGAGGGAGGGAGGGAGGGAGGGAGAAATTGAGGGAAGGACAGAGGGAGGGAGGGACAGACACATTACAGGGACAGGAAGCTATAAAACTGAGTAAGGTGGTTAAAGGGGAGCAGAAATGAAGTATTTTACCAAGTGATTAAAATTTTATATAGACAGGATTTTCAACTTCTTTCCATTCTTCTTAAGGTCACAACTCAGTGATATACATCTTAACTATATTTTTTAAGCCCATTCTTTCTAAATTTTTCCACCCTCTACCAAGAACACATGTTTCTTCCTCCAATCTACCCATCCATACATATGCAAAGCAAAACTGGTCTCTAAAATACCCAATCATACAGCAAATTGAATTTCAGGTGTAATATTTACTTAAAAGATCCAAACGAAATGGAGTACAGAGTTGGAGAGAAGAGTTCACAAAAGCCATTGTTACTAAAATCACCCCCACTCTATTCTTGAGCCATCTTAACAACCCACACTTTGAACCTAGTTCAGGGCATCCCTCCAGAGAGTGAATGTTTGGGAGGTTGAGACTATCACCCTGGTCTTTATATCCCAGGAAGTCTACCACAAGACCAACACATAGCAGGTATTCAATATATGTGTGAATTGTGCAACTGAACAAGTGAAAATGTGAAGGAAAGAAAGCTTGGGCAACCCAGCAGGAAATAGAATTCAACATGGCAAAGTAGTGTGCAAACTTGATATTCTAGAAACCAGATTGAGCAAATTCCTCAAGTGTTTGGTTTCGGGTAGGATTGACTCCTCCTCAGAAAAGAGAGGGGAGGGGTTGCCTTGGGAATAAGTATTTTTTAAGACTACAAATCCACTTAATAGTTAGAGGGAGGGGAGGTGGGGGCTAAGGGAACAAAGAGAGGGGAAGGAGAAGACAGGGAAGAGAGGGTAAAATATGACCTAAAGCAATGGGAGGTCCATACATTATTCCTAAAATACACACTCCTGAATAGCCAAAAGAAAGCCATCTTTCCTTTCTTTTCTTTTGTAGATATTTATTTCAAGCCTTAGGCTGAGCCAAAGCTGAGTATGAACAGTACCTAGAGAGTAATGACTCTGGGGTTGAGAGTTAATAAAATTCTGGAATGAAAAAATTAACAATGGCAGTCAAAAGCAAAAACCAAGCCAAGATCTAATTATATTATACTTTCATAACTGTAAAAAAACATTATGAAATATTTAATAATCTACCAAACTCCACATTTTTCATCTACCCAGGGATTCCATATACTTGCGTACAATTATCTCTTCAGTTAAACACACAGCACTTGACAAGTACTTGGATTCCCAGTCACATCATCATTGCTGATAACACTGGGCCACTTCAGATGCTGGAAGCTTGTCTTAATGTCTGTGATTAGAGGGATTTGGGTTATTGGGGTTCCAGTCTCTTTGCTGTAATCAGTATTTCGGCACTATTTGCTTATCCCTTTATGTGAGCCTCCTGGTAGATGATTTATTTGATTTTCTATATTCTTATCTTGCCAGCACTTTTGAAAACCAAATGAAGGAATAAAGGCAGAAAGCTCCTCAGGCAGAGAACAACATGTCATGTTGTCAACCCAAACCTTAACTATCCATTATAATTGCTAAAAGACCTCAGGACCTACATTAAGCTCTATTATCTGCCAACAAGGTATCTGTGTTTCAGATGCCAAGTGGAGGAATCATGGTGTTACCTGATAACATGGTAATCAAGATGAAAACATGTCATTATTTTCAGTCAAGGTAGTCCCAGACATAACTGGTTTCAGAAGATACCACCTTACTGTACATTTTGTATGCATACAATAGAGAACATACATGGAGTCTTACAGTGAGAGAAATGTGGATTGGCACCTACCACACCCACCTATCACTAACTGAACAATCACACCTTCTTGGAGGTATCCTTTGTTACTCTTCAGCTTTCTTCCTCGTTGCATTCATCTGAAAGTACTGGTTTCCTCTTCTTAAAAATCGCTTTCATAAATATGTACATGCAGTATTATTTCAATTTATTAAATTATAATTATTTATATTGCTTGTGATGTAAAGACAATGTCAAACTGGATGCAGTCTCCTAAAAGGTATATCTCGGTTCACATATCTAAGACTTTTATTTCCCTTTTTTTTTTTAATTATATATTTTTCATACCATATATTTTCGTGGGAAGTTATATTGTATAACTTCACGAGATAATGCTAGATTGGTCTCTAAAGCTGCTGCCCTAGTTTATGCCCTGCCCCCCCCCCCAAAAAAAATCAAAGAATAAATGAATGTATATGCTCAGTGAACTCATTACTTTTCCCATCACCCTGACAGATGCCGGAGAGTGCAGCTAAGGGAGAAGAGTTTTATTTTGGTGTAGGGTTCAGTCCGTCAGAGCAAGGAAGGCTTGACGAAGCACATTGTGGTAGGAGCCTCTGGTCTCAGCGCTTCTTATCTGGGTGGAAGCTGGGAGCAGAACAAAAGGTCGGGCTGGGTTCTAATGCTCAGAGGCCCTTTCTCCGAGGCCCACCCCATCAGTCATGCCTCCTGTAGTAATCAGATGTTCCCACACATGACCTGTGGGAGACATTACACGTTTAAATCACAGTACATGATGAATGTCCAAGACTGGCAGAAAAAGCTTTGATTTGGGATTGCGCTTCTTTGTTGATTTGTTTGCCTTCTGGAGAATCTGAAGTGGTGTTCATTTATTGCCTTAATTTTCATTTCCCAGATTATTCCTGATGATCAGAGATTTTTTTTTTCAAATGATATTTGTTTTTTAACCTTATGACTTTCATTGATATCCAATAATTACTAAAAAAGTGAATGCAATTTCAAAGAAGTAACCAGTTTCTACTCCTTTTGTGCCTTTATTTCCAATACCACAGTACCAAACTATGTCAAGCATTAGCGCTAGTTTAGACAACCACGTGAGTTTTGAGTTGACATCATAACCAGTTTCTGGTCTGACTTATTATATTATTAAGGAACTACCAGCCTCTTTTCAACAATGTTACAATGTATATGCATGCACAGGTCTACTTGACCAGCACATCTTTTCTCAGTAGTGTTTTGTATGTTGTTTTAAATAGAATTATTCTAATGCGACCAGGCTTGATTTGCTTTCCAAGTTCAAATTCATCCAATTTCTTTTTTCCTTCTTTCTCCTCCTCCTTTCCCTCCTCCCCCCTCTTTCCTTTTTCCCTCTTCTTTTTGATAAGATCTTGCTAGCCAGGAGTTTATGACCATAGCCCTTTCCTTCTCCAGTTCAGGACACTGGATTACAGGACTATACTTGTGTGCCCACCTTCATACTTACATGGGATACAGTTTTCAATTCTATGCTGTGACTCTGTAGTGGGAAAAAAACTCTGAGTTCTGCTCCCATTTACTAACTCTGTTAAAACAAACATGTGCAACCCCACAACAACAAAAGGTCATAATCAATGTAATTGATGTAAAAGTTCTGTCTAAAGAAGCCACCCGACAAAGGACCAGCATTGGGTCTATAAATATCATTTTTCCCAGATAAGATCAGAAAAATAAAATGGGATTTTAGGTTGCCCTGAAGGCTCTGTGTTCATCAGACATCTGGCATGGCTGTATTGCCAGTCTCAATAGCACTGAGAGAGTCATGGGCATTAAGCATGAAGATAGTACAGGTGGACACACCATCACTACAGGCCTACAGCCAGCTTCTTTGGCTATCTGACTAAATAGCCACCACATTTTACTTATCTTGGATGTTAAGGACAGCAACTGCGTTCTCTACACGGAGTTTATGATTGTTACATCACTTAGTTGTGACTGTGGACAGTGCTTCTAGCTCTGAAACTTTACCAGTTAAACTCATGCATTATACATTACTGATTTAAACACAAAATGTTAGCACAGAAAAGTGTGTACCTTTCTACACTGGAAGTTGGCTTATTGATAAGTTGGGCTGTCTAAGACTTATTAGACTGTGGAACCAGATATTATACTTATTACAAAATGAGGAACCAATGAAATACATATATCATCTCAACAACAGCTTTGTATTTGAAACATGGTCACTTCTCTCCACCTTTAAACTAAGATGCCTGTACCATGACTGCTTCCAACACAGCCATCTAATTCTAATCTGGAGATGGAATTACTGCCAAAACACGGATTACTAAAAGCACTTGTGTAGGGGCTGATACCAATGTCCTCATCTTCTTTGCCTTTCTGTCCACTAAAAACAGCCAGGCACATCTTTCCTTATAAATATGCTGTTTCCACCAAACACCCTCACACTACTGATTCTTCTATTTCCTTGCTTGCCTCTCATTTTCTGATTGCTTGGCTGGTATTTGCTCTTTTGCTGATATGGCTTAAAGTTGTCTTCAAGGCCCCTTTCTCTTATTCTACAGTTTCTCCCCAGATGAACTCATCCAATCTCCAAGATGGAATGGGCTCTCCTAATGGTACATTCTCCAAAGTTTTCTTGAACTTTGACATCTCACCTGAGCCCCCTGGCACATTCAACATACAATACAGTGTCCCAGTTTAGACAGATAATAGGTGCCTCAAAATGAATATGCTTAGGGCATATTAGATCAAGGCATAGCCATCCTTCCCTCATCCACTGTTCCCCTCCCACTGTTGATTTCATCCCCACCCACCATATCATAACAGTGGAAGTAGCCTCTCCCTCACCCATTTCCAACCTCTGATCCCATCCTGTGCTCCACACATTATACATACACTGAATCCATTCACTTCCACCACGTTTCTCATGGTGAAGCGTGGCCTTCGATACTACCATGGCCTCCTATCCAATCCCCCTGCTTTTAACTTTCCACCAATCAATTCCAGCCACGCACAAAGCCATACTTTTATTTTTTATATATGAACTCCATTACCACTTTACTGAAATTCTGGGGTGTAAAAAAATCAGTCCCCTATTACTAAAATGGAATCCCAACTTCTTACCCTGGCCCAAAGGTAGATTGTTAGCAATAGAACCCTATTCTGTCTCTGCTCACTGGCCTCTTCTCTCTCATTTGCCTCCTCTGTATAAAGGCCAAGCTCAGAGCCTCAAGATCTCTGCACTGTTAATTATCCATAATTTGAGTCAAACATTTTATGGCTACCACACATAACTTGGCACCCCATTTATTCCTGCCACTATGAACTTCTCATTGACGATCAGCCATGGCTCTCTATGTGTGTGTGTATTCTCTGACTCCTAAGAGAATCTAAGTTTCAGGTGAGAAGCTTTTCTGTCTTATTTACTGCTGTGTTCCAAGACACTGGATCTCAAACAGTGTCTGGCTTGGACTAAGCTCTCAAATATTTATTAAAGAAATAAATTTTTAAAAAACCTTCCTTCCAAATACCTAATAACCATCACAAAACAAGGTCCAGGAGGCTTTTCATTTTCATGTCAAGTTTAATAATCGCAGAGAAATTGCTTGATTTGTGCATTGCCCTTTCATTTTACGAAATAGTCATTTAAAATTTCTATAGTTTCACTGTATTTCAACTGTAATCTGTAAGTCAAAAATGGAATAGCATGCATGAAGTCAAAAGGTTCCCTCTTATTTTTGCTTCCAAGAAAATCAAAGAGCAAAGCTCTCTCAGTACCAAGTTAGTTGTAATTTACACTCATTAAATTATCTGCCTTTTCAGACAATGGAATAATAATAGTCTGGGTAATTTGAGGGAAATGCCTGCTTTAGACAAGTCCCTGCTATTATTTTCAAAGTCTGCCATTGGAAATTACTGGTGATTTCTGTATCTTCAAAGCCAGGCTTTGGGGACACTGAAAAGCTGATACAACATCACAGAAGTTAGGAGGAGAAATATCCAAGTATCCTTGTGTGTCATCAACTTAATATAGATAAAACAGGCATTTAAAGAGAACAGCATCTATTTATTTGGCTGCTCGTGGGGATATTTGAATGAGGGTACAGAAGAGGCATCTGGCTTTGCAGCCATCATTCTGGTCTAAAGGAAAGGGATCTCCAAAATAAAAGTTGGGATGCTTGAAATAAAAATATAAATGTTCCTAGAGGTACAAAATGGCCTCCAAACACATTTGGCTAAGGGACAGAGCAGAATGAAATACACGAATATTATATCTTAGATATGAGTTCAAATTATCTGTAACTCTTACAAGTTTGTTCTTGAGCACATTTCTATTGTTAAATATTTGTGGAACATTTATTTTGCCAGACACATACTGGTGCTGGAACTATGGGGATAAAGTTAGTCGTGGTCTCTGATTTTAACTTGTTTAGATCTAGTTTTCTCATGGATAAAATGTTAATAATAATGAAAATAGTAACAGATGGTGTTTAGATTTTGCTATGATGTACCTGATAACCCACAAAGGCTTGGGGGTCTCCAGCTAACGGCATGATAGTGTGAGCAGCAGCACTGGAACCTTTCCAAGATGGCGCCTCCCGAGGGAAGTAGATCATCAGTGCACCAGTGGACAGTGCTCGATCCCGGGTCTCTCTCTCTGCTTCCACAATGATGCAAGTGACTCAGCTACAAATTCCCCACCAGGATGGACTAAACCCCTCACACTGTGGGTATAAGAAAGCCTTCCTCCCTAGAATTGCTTTTCCCAGAATTTTGTCACAACGACAAAAAAAATCTGACTCTACAGGTGACCAACCATGATGATCAACTACACATGGCCTTTAAGAGAAAAGGAAAATTAACAATAAATAGCCCACTTTTATAATCAGTAGTCAGGAATTATGTGACACCACCAGCAGCAGCAGCAGCAGCAGCAGCAGCAGCAGCAGCAGCAGTAGCAGCAACTCAAAGTTTACAGATGAAATTAAAACTTAAACTGGTTTCATGCTACTAACAAGAATCACACTTTTTTTTTTTTTTGCTTAGGCATGAAATAAATGATACTAAGAGGATTGTGACTAAAAGCTGCTTCTGTCTGGTCTGTGAAGGGAAGAGTCTGGATAAGGAAAAACAGATTAGATGTCAAAGACAGGCGAAGAAGAGCTGAAGAAATTCACAAAGGTGTACCTGAGAGGTACAGAGAAAACATAAAACGATGTATGGAAAGGGGGCCAAGGCAAACAAGACTCCAGCTGCTAGGCTCTCAACTTGGGGAAGGAAATAGAAGACTCTTTTTCATGATTTATTTTTTATTTTTATCAATTAACTGTGTTTATTTACTTTACATCCTGACCAGTTTCCCCTCCCTCCCCTCCTCCTATTCTCTCCCCTCAGCTCCCCTCTGCCCACCCATCCACCCCTCCTCTGTAGAAGACTCTTTCTAAATGGGTACTAGAGACTGAGCCCCCTAGAACAGCCTGCTCAACCACTAGATTCCCCAAGCAAACCTAGAGGTAACATCCAACCCAAAAGATGAAGAAATCACACCACAGAAACAAAATACATAGCAAAACACAAGGTAACATGGCACTTCCAACAGACCCTACCTCCTCAGTTACTGGGTTCAAAGACACCCAGTGAGGTACTGGGCAGGGTCAAGTGACAGAAAGACAGAGACAGAGAGACAGATGACAGAGACAGAGACAGATAACACTCAAACATCAATAAGGAAAACTTAAAAATGAGCATGACTACATTGTGTAAATGGATGAATTCATGAAGATGTAGTACCTACCAAAATCTAAGAAGACATAAGGAACTTAAACCATTCCTTAGCAAGCAATAAGTATAAAGCAATAGCTGGGTGGTGGTGGCACATGCCTCTAATCCCACCATTCGGGAGGCAGAGCCAGGCAGATCTCTGTGAGTTCGAGGCCAGCCTGGTCTACAGAACAAGATCCAGAACAGGCTCCAAAACTACACAGAGAAACCCTGTCTCGAAAAAAAAAAAAAAAGCAATAATAAAAGTTTCTCTCCAAAGAAAAGCCCAGGACTAGATAAATTTACCACCAAATTATACACATTTCACAGAGTACTCTATCAACACTCCCTGGACTGTTCCACAAGACAGTGATGACTAGGTTTTTGTCAACTTGACATAAGCTAGAGTCATTTGAAAAGTAAAAACTACAATTGAGGAAAGGCATATAGACAAGTCTGTGGGGGCATTTTCTTAATTAATGATTGATGTGAGATGTCCCAGTCCACTGTGAGTGGTCACCCCTGGGCAGGTGGTCCTGGGTAGTATTTAAAAGCAGGCTGAGCAAGCTGTGGAAAACAAGCCAATAAGAAGTTCCTCTATCTCTTCTGCTTCAGTTCCTGCCTCTAGGTTCCTGCTGCTAGGTTCCTGCCTTGAGTTCCTACCCTGACTTCCCTCAGTGCTGGAGAAAGACCTGAGAGTTATAAGCTAAAATAAACTCTTACTTCCTTGAGTTGCTTTTTATCACAGCAATAGAAAAACTAGGACAACTACTAAATTCTTTCTACAAAGCCAGTGTTGCCCTGATATCAAAACCAGATAACAAAAAAGAAAACTATACACCTATTTCCCTATGAACACACACACACACACACACATATATATATATATATATATATATATGCATAACAACAATTAAAGAAAAAGAGGCATGAATTTGAGAGCAAGTAAGGTGACTGGGATGAGCCAGAGGTAGGAAAAGGAAGGTAAAAGATGATGTAATGATATTATGACTTCAAAATATTATTATAAATAAAAATATAGGAAGTAATAAAGTCTTGGTAACAACTCAAAAATTCTCAATATAATTTCTGCTTGATATTCATGAATACATTAAAGAAATAATATACTATAATTAAATTGCTTTGATCTCAGCAATGTAAGGTTGGTTCAACACATATAAATCAATAAATGTAATATAACATATAAGTAGGCTAAAAACAGACATCCCTCAATTATTTGAGTTAGTGCAGAAAAGATATTTAATAATTTATCTTATGATATTATAAAAAAGTTTTCCACACCATTTCTGATAGGAGCCCTGATAAAACTAGGAATAGAAGAAAATATCTCAATATAATAAAGGTTATACGCAACAACCCCATAGCCAACATTATATTAAGTGAGGGAAAGTTCTAGCATTTCCTCTAAAATCGGAAGTGGAGCAAAGAAACCCACTCATACCACTCTTTTTCATAAAGTTCTCTAAATAATTTTGCTAGAATAATAAGACAAGAGAAAGACGGAAAAGGGGATACAGTCAAGAAGAGAAGTCAAAATATTCATATCTGCAGACAACGTGGCCCTAAAGAGTCCACCAGGAAATGTTCGGATCTGACAAGTGCTCTAAGCAAACTAGCAAGAAACAAAATCAATACACAGAAATCATAACCAGTAATGAATTTTCCAAGAAATCTCATTCACATCAGCCAGCAGCAAGATAGAAAGAGGAGGGGGAGGAGAGAAAGGAAGGAAGAAGGAAGGGAGGAGGGACGGAGGGAAAGGGGGAGGGATGGGGGAACTAAAGGAAAATACAATGCACAACCCTAACCAAGGAAGTAAACAACCTCTGTAAAGAACTCTCAAAGAAAGTCCAAATAGAAATTAAAAAAGACAGTGGGTCAGTGGCATGGAACCAGTGACTCAAAATAAATACAGCTACAGTTATTAATTTTTTGACAAAATGATCAAAAATATAGATTGGAAAATAATTTAGCTTTTTGATAAATAATTCTGGGAAAACGATATTCATAGGTTCCAGAAAGAAACTACATCCAAATCATTCACACTGCATTAAACAAAAACATTCACAACTGATCAGACTTAAATATAAGACCTAAAGTTTGAGAATGCTAAAGGAAAATACAAATAAAATGTGAACATATGGGCACACTCAAGGACTTTCTGAAAAAACATTCTGGTAACACTGGAATTAGTCACAAGAGTTGACAAATGTTATATAAAATAAAAGGCCTTCTGTAGAGCAAAAGAAACAAATGCTAAAGTGTAAAGATAGCCTACAAAATGAATAAAAAGTATTTCCAGCTATATCTCAGATGGGGCATTCGTATCTAAAGACCTGAAAAAAAAGTAAGCACACACAAAAACTATGTCATCACTAAGTGAGCTAATAAACTGAGAAAACAGTTCTCAGAGGAAGATACACAAAAGCCGGTAGACATTTGAGGAAGTATTGATCACCCTTGACCACCAGGGAAGCTCAAAACTATGTTGAGATTCTATCTCACCCCAGTCAGAACTGGTACCATAAAGAAAACACATGGCAACAAAAGCTGGTGGGGATGTAGGGACAGAAGACCACTCTGTTCACTGCTTCTGCGCAGCTGTCCACAGTTGGATAGGGAAAGAACCAATGGGACACATGCAGAAGGGCATTTTACTTAGCCCTAAATAAAACTAAAGTGATAGCATTTGCAGGAAAACAGATACAATTAGAGACAATTGTGATACTTAAGACAAGCCTGGCTCTGAGACAAATTGTGTGCATTTATCTCATAATCAGACACTAGATTTAAATGTATGGGCATATATGTGTATGTGTGTGTAGGTCACCAAAGTTGAAAGGGGACCATGAAAGGGTCAGACCTTAAAGGGAGGAGATAGAGGAGAAGGAAAGACGGTATCTTAGAGTTTTTATTGCTGCAACGATGAAACACCAAGACCTAAAGCAATCTGGGGAGGAAAGGGTTTATTTGACTGATACTTTCATATCACTGCTCATCATCGACGGAAGTCAGGACAGGAACTCAAGCAGGGCAGGAACCTGGAGGCAGGAGCTGATGCAGAGGCCATGGAGGGGTGCTGCTTACAGGCTTGCTCCTCATGGCTTGCTCAGTCAGCAATTAAGAATATTCTCTGTAGGCTTGCCCACAGCCAGGTCTTCGGGGGGGGGGGGGTATTTTCTCATCAGAGGTTTCCTCCTCTCAGATATCTATAGTGTGTGTCAGGTTGACATAAGTACGGCCAGCAAAGAAAAAAAGTAAGGAAGGAGGGAGGGAGGGAGGGAGGGAGGGAGGGAGGGAGGGAGGGAGGGAGGGAGGGAGGGAGAGAGGGAGGGAGGGGAGGAGGGAGGGAGGGAGGGGAGGAGGGAAGGAGGGAGAGAGGAAGGGAAGGAAGGAGGGAGGGGGGAAGGAAGGAAGGAAGGAAGGAAGGAAGGAAGGAAGGAAGGAAGGAAGGAAGGAAGGAAGGAAGGAGGAAGGAAGGAAGGGAAAGAGAGAGAGAGAGAGAGAGAGAGAGAGAAAGAAGGAAAGAAAGAAAGAAAGAAAGAAAGAAAGAAAGAAAGAAAGAAAGAAAGAAAGAAAGAAAGAAAGAAAGAAAGAAAGAAAGAAAGAAAGAAAGAAAGAAGGAAAAAAGGAAGGAAGGAAGGAAGGAAGGAAGGAAGGAAGGAAGGAAGGAAGGAAGGAAGGAAGGAAGGAAGGAAGGAAGGAAGGAAAAAGAAAGAAAAGCAAAGACAGAGAGGGGAAGAAAATGTCATGGATTACATACTGTGTGGAAACCGAAGGGGCACTGTCTGGGAGAAGGGAGGGTATCAGTGAGAAGAGGACAGGTGACATCTAGGAAGGTGACCGCAGAGGTGGAAGAATAAAGACAAAATAAGGTGACATGGTAATGGAAAACATCACAGTGAGACTCATTTTGATTATTTTGTATTCTAACTTAAAAACTGAAAATAAAATTTAAAATGGATTATGCCAAAGAAGTTGTTTTTGCGAATTTTCAGCATGTGCCAAGGTTTACTAAATGAATCTTTCACTGGCCTCAACTCTTTGGTTCTATGAAAAAATACAAAAATACACTGGGTTGATTTTAATTGCCAACCAAGATAGTCTGTAACAAATGTCTGCAGCTGGTTGTCATTGAAGTACAGATGTTAAAAAGCTATCAGAAGAGATCACTCAATTCCTATTGAAGATTTGGGGAATTTAATTTTTTTTTTGCCCAACTGCCTTTTCATGGCACTAATTTCTGATGTCTAAGAATATATCCAAACAGCCTTATCTGGTTCTACATCTAATTCAACAGTTTATAATAGAAACATCTTGTGATTATCATAAAAGACCTTTTTTGTATGCTTGAATAGTAGGATATAAAATTACTATTAAAAGTCTAAGCCATTGTCCAGGTCCTCTAATAAGTGTGCTGACTAATTGACATGATAAGAACCACAACACAGATGGAGCAGAATGTCTCAGTTACCAGGAATCCATAGTTCCCTAACAAAGCACTGCTAGTAACATCAAGATTTTGATTTCAAGAATTATAAAAATACACAGTAATGATCCAAACTAAAGAAAGTCATTAGCTAAATCTCTCGAAAGTAGGGCATTCTTGATGTTTAGTTGGTTAACTTTAAAGATAAAGTCAATAATTTACATAAATGAATATGTAAAATGCAAAGTGCTAAGTGAGTTGATAGAATTAACATCACCAAATAATCTCGAAGTTATCAGAAAGATCATTGTTATATATATTAAAGACAATGGGGGTCCCCAAGAAAAATGCCCTCATATCAAATTATGCAAAATATTTTATCAGAATAAATGCTTTTATCCTCTTCAGTTATAAAAGCAAGTCAAAATTATTTTCTCATATGCAAAGGAAATTAGCATTTTTACAATTACTAAAAGGCAAATATTCATTTTATGAATCCTTGAGCAGAATGCCTGTGACGACACAGCACAGCTCTAAGCATACAGAATGTGCCTCTCACAGAAAGCCCCAAGGCTCTATTTCAATACTTACCAGTTATTCTGAGGGAACGTGAATAACACATCAATTCGGTAATCATGTTATTAACACAACCCTTTAGTACTTTTAATCTTCCTTTAAACAGTGTGCACTTCCTAATTCAGAGAAACCACAGACACATAAATTGTTCTTTAATGCCCAGCAAACCAGTGAAGAACAGTTTAAGTATTCTAAATATGAGACCTGAGCTTGAAAGTACAGTAAATTCCCCCATGTTCCACCATGTTGCTGAATATTATCCTTGGAAGAATTATGAATTATGAATGGAAGAATTATGGAAGAATCATAAACCCTATTTGCAAGACTGTGGACTTTCATGACACTCTAATGGTTTTGTTCACTTAAGTATGTTGGAAAACTGTGCAAGAGAAAACCACGAGTTGTTCAGACACAATCATGGCATGGTAGTTACCATTCAGAGTGGCTACAGTCACATCAAGCTGAAGGAAAATTCCAGAAAGAACATGGATGTTTTTAGATGTATATATTTATGTGTATGTATATCTTATGTGCACATTTGTATATTAGGGTGCACACCAACACATGCCCAGAGGCCAGAATAGGTCATGGTGTGTCTTCTTCTACCACCTCTGTCTATTGCTTCAAAGCGGGATCTCTTCCTTACCGTGGGTTAGAGTTTTCTCGAGTAGGCTGAAAGCCAATAAGCCCCAGTGACCCCTACACACACACCCTCTAGGATCCTGCATCACAGGCATATATGAAATGCTCAGCTTCTTATGTAGGTGCTGGGATATGAGCTACAGTCCTCATGATTATACAGTGAATATTCTCAACCACTGAGCCCCAACCACTCAGGTTGTGAAAGTGTCTAACTCAATGATATGTGCTAAAGTGTCCTTGAACTTTAAGTCAGCCTGGAACCAAAGGCTCAGACTTCCAAAATAATGACACCAAATTATGATGAACTGAATATACATCAGACTTCCCCTTATCCACAAGGGATACATCTCAAACTCCCATAAATGGGTGCCTCACATAGAAAATAATAATGAACTCTATGTGTGCTGTTTTTTCGACATCTCGTGCATGATAAAGTTTAATTTATAAATTAGGCTTGGGAAGAGATTCTAATAATAGGAGCTGGGGTGAAGAACTTGCTGTACAAGCATTAAGGCCCAAGCTCACATCTCCAGCGTCCATATAAAAGCCAGGTGCAACAGCACCTTCTGCAATCCTAGTGCTAAGGAGTGGAGACAGGAGGATTTCTGGAGCTCAATGGCCAGCCAGTCTTGCCAAATTAGTGAGCTCTAGGTTCTATGACAGACCCTGTCTCAAAAAAGTGAGGTAGAGAATAATAGAATAAGACACTTGATATTGACTTTGTTATCCACACGCACATGCACACAAGTATGTACTCACCATATACACACATACCATATATATATACGTATGTATGTATGTATGTATGTGTATATATATATATATATATGCACACACACCACACAAACCCTCTCTTTAGAGATATAAATACATATATGTGTATCTATTATAGATATGCATATATACATTTATATATATTAGATATATTATAAAAAGCTGTGTTACTGGCTCTCTGCCTCTTAAAATATCACACTGTAGATCCTAGCAACACCTTCCTATGACTGTTTTCTCTCATTGGTAAGTCAAAAACATTCACCTCTTCCCCTAAGGAAGCACATTATGGGTTCTCTGTGACACGTCTTAATGTCTTAATTGAAAGCATCACTACTGGACTCTGAAGTCATTATTAAAGTAAATGAGTTTCTTGAAAGCAAACTCTGTCCCAGTATGAGAGCAGGACTAATAATTAGAGGACGTGGTTTATATATGGAAATACTAGACGATTGCTTCATTCACATCCAGGACAACATGAAGTAGTACACATAGAATTTCACCAAGCAAGCCGGGTGGTGGTGGTGGCGGCGGCGGCGGCGGCAGCTCACGCCTTTAATCCCAGCACTCGGGAGGCAGAGCCAGGCAGATCTCTGTGAGTTCGAGACCAGCCTGGTCTACAAAGCAAGTTCCAGGAAAGGCGCAAAGCTACACAGAGAAACCCTGTCTCGAAGAAAACAAAAAATAAAAAACAAAACAACAACAAAAAAAAGAATTTCATCAAGCCACAGTGGCAGCATGCAAAGCTAGAGCTTTGTTTATCACTGGGGATTCTCCATTTATGTATTCCAGACATGGCTTCTCACAACCTACTGGAGTTAAGGAAAACAAAACTTGCATTGAGGGAGGTGGGTTACTGTAATATCGTCAAAGAACATGATCCCATTCAGTATAAATTTAGACAAATGTCTTTATGGAGTAGGAATAGACTCAGTTATTCCAGCATTTAGGGGCGGGAGGAAGATACTCATTTTTGTATTGTAACGTAGGATCACAATGCTGTGGTACTAGCAAATCTAAATTAAACTGATTTTTAACTTTTATCCAAAGACCTTTATTTTGTGGTCCACAGTATGATTTTTCAATCCCAGAATAATCCAATAGAGCAATTTCAGGGAACAAGTTTGGCGTGAAGGAGCCTGTACTTCACTGTCAGATTGTTAGGAGAGATGACAGTCTGTAATCCCATGGACACAGTGAAGGATGTTCTCATATCAGGAAATCTGGAGAGAAAGGCGTCTAGAGCCCTTCACAGGATGAGTAGTCAGTCACAAATCCATAAACTGTAGCAAGCATTTTGACCTTGAAGTCACAACATTTTCAAGGTTCTATTTTCTCATTTATGAAATGGAGCCAAGATACCAAAGTATGAGGAAAGCCATTCAATTTCAGAGTGTTCTAAAAGTGTCAGGGATGCAAAAGTACAGTGAGTCATGGGCTCCTCTAAAATAAAAATGCCCAATGGAAGAGATCAAAGTTGAATACATAAATGTGGGAGTCATCAAGAAGTTAAATCTGAGAGGTAGGACTACATTAGCCAGAAAGAGTTTGATGTTAGCAGAGCTGTGGAAAAAGATAATTTTCTTAATACAGAAAAAAGATTTTTAAATATTTTTGAAGGAAATGATTCCTTGAGAAGCAATAAATA
The DNA here is from genome assembly GCF_049852395.1 of Peromyscus maniculatus bairdii. Lineage (NCBI taxonomy): Eukaryota > Metazoa > Chordata > Mammalia > Rodentia > Cricetidae > Peromyscus > Peromyscus maniculatus. The sequence continues at coordinate 47,085,596 of NC_134869.1, forward strand.
CATTACACAAATAACTAACTAAAAGCTGCTAGGATAAAGAAGTCGCTCCACACACAGCTAGCTGAACACAACCAATGACTGCCGTAGATGAGGTGAGTCTCTGTCAGTCTCTCAACTCCATGATTCTCTAGAAGTTGAGTCTCAGGTTGAACATCATCCCCCAAACCTCCTGGGCAGACATAATGGCTGATGTGATTTAAACCCAACCTCCTTGCCTTCAAGGAGTACCCAATAGAATGTAACCATGAGAAATCTAAGTTAATAATGATATTCTAAATGCTAGCAGTTCCAAAGTGATGGTGCCCTAGTGTGTGAAGACTGACTCCATGCGTAATGAGACAGAAAAAAGGTTTGGGATTGTACATCCTGCAATTTATCTGGCATTTACTGATAGAGCAATAGCCTTGAGTGGCAGCAAGATCAGCTGAGTCTTGTGATTTGGGTCAAAAAGAGAGACTTGTGCATGGATTGGGACAAGATTAACACTGTGGTAGCTAGAATGAACATGCTCACCTTAAGTGAGTTTGAAGAGCTTTCAGTAGTCAGTCAGCACATCCTTGGAGCCAGAGCCTGATTATAAGCCACACATGCCACTCTAACGGTTTGGTGTTCACCTAAAGTTTGCTGTAAAACTGTGCAAGTGAAAACAACGAGATGGTTCGGGTGGTTGCTGCCCTTCAGATTGGCTGTAGTCACGTCAAGCTGAAGCCATACGCGGGAAAGGAGCTAATCTAGGATGTACCACAATTATCAAATTCATGTCACAAACTGAGAATGACTTAAAGAAGAAATCATGCCCAAGAGGGACACTATGAAAGAGGCAGGGCTGATGCTGGGTAAAGGTCAAGACCGCACAGAGAAAAGCAAAACTTCCAGGCAGCCCTACTGAAGTCAATTAGCATCCCCCTTGCCAACAGCGCCGATAAGCACCCTCTGTAACTCTGAACCATCTGTGTACCTTCAAAGCCCTAACGCTGCCAAATGATCTGGGCAATTCTATTTTAGGAGACATTTGTTTCCGAGATCAGATGTTTGACTGTTTCTCTGTCTTTGGGATGTGCAGAAATGAGACAAGCAATTTGCCTATTTGTTCCTTCCATGGCTGAAGAGTTACATCATGTACAGATGTTCACAGAGGTTGTATGAATGGTATTTTGTTCTCATAATTTTCAGGAGAAACTAGTCATGTTCATTTTATCTTATGCTTTCTGGGCCAATCATTTAATATTAGATTAGAAAGCTGCTTGGGGTTTACAGTTTATCTAAAAATTAACAGTTTACTATGATTACACCTTCACAATCACTCAGCTGCAGGAACTGCTTCCTGATTTATTTCTCTGCACTCACACACCTTCTCTCCCATTTATTCATCTAGATCCAGACTCTGGAAAACATTGGAAGCTCAGGCTTTGAAACGACTGGCAGAACTCTGAAATCTCCATTCCACAAACCTGCCCTGTCTCAGACACTCATTCCCAAGTTGAATAAATTCTCCCATTCACACCAACTCAGGTAGCAACGTTTTCCTCTCTGACCGTTGATTGGTCTAGGGGTTGGGGAATCTCAGCCAGGCTTTACAAGGAGACATCACTACCTCCTCCAGGTCTCAGATTCGGAGCCTCTAAAATCTACACTGCTTTCAGAAACAAGAGAAGACGGCCTGGAACGGTGCAGGAAGGAGGGCAGTACGCATGGTCGATTAATCATGTATGTCCATAAAAAGGTATCAAATGTGAAATGTTAGAAGCTTCTGCACTATTTGCCAAAGAGGTGTCGTGAGCTGTCATCTCTCCCAGGTTTGAGACTATGGGCTTTATGCCACTGAAGTTAAGTCCAAGTTTAAAAAGAGAAAAAAGAAGAAAAACACATGAAACCAGACAATACCACAAGATGGCAAAGAAAACTAAAGTGTGACTGCGCATAAAATGCTTGTGATTGCCATACACAGTACCCAAGAAATCAAGAAATCTGCATCATTATTTAAGACTTAAAATGTGTCACTATAAGCCTCTAATTACTCAAAATATTTTATGGATATGATGAATATTATACACAATAACCACTGGAGGGAACTCTAATTCAACAGCTTTTAACACAAGAAAACCGGGATCAGTTTTGGAAAAGACATTTACTCAAGGCCACATCACTTCGAATGGCATTTGGAGACCCTTGCTGGGATTCTGACCTCAGCCTCTGAGTCACAGTCCTCTCTTTTACAGGCTGCATTCCAGGAGAATGCAATGCACAGGAAGAACGTGGACTCACAATTCCTAACTTCTGTAATTAATATTTGTTGTGTAACTTTCTTCATCTGCGATTTAATCCCTAGGGAAATGCATGCTGTCCACAGCAGCAGGAGCCAATGTGGTTTATGCAAGAAAACCAAAGTCTGGTCTCAGGAGAATATCAGCCTCAATGGTACCTAAGTCCCAGAGACCTCAGGGTGGTCAGAAAACAGAAAGAAAAAAAAAATGAAGAAAAAAAAAAAAGCTGTGTGGGCTCTATCCCTTCCACATTCGCATTAAGAAATATGCAGTTTTCACTTTACCCAAATAAAGGTGACAAAGGAAATTCAAATTATGGTGGCTGTCTGGTACAGGACTGAAGGCTGTACAATGGTCCTCTTGGCTCTCATGATATTACCCCAAATGACTTGCTCCATAGCACACAATACAGCCTTGTTAGAGTTAAACTAGAAGTCCATTCAATCCTCTTACAGTCCTAATGTACTTCCACAAAGAGATCTGTCTTTCTTATTGTCTTAAAGGGGTTGAAATTTGGAGACACATGGATATCTGACTTAATCACTATTTTGTCTCTCTGTACTCATCACTAGTAGCTAAAGAGTAAAGACTCATGGACAGAATAGGAATACAGTTTTTTAAATTCATCTGGGAAGGCAGACAAAGCAGAATCTAATAATGAATTTCCATTCTTGTCCTAAGGCTATTATTCTCTTCCCAGAAGTACAGAAGAGATCTAGAATATAGGCTTTGAGTTCATCACACTGACCCCCAGAAGTGCTCAGAGTGAGAGTTTAGCAAGCATCCGGAATGTCCATAAAGATACAAAGGCATTCTGCGAGAAGCATCATTACTTGGCCATTCTAAATCCCATGGAAACTATTAGAGTCATTTCAGCTTAAGAGAAACTTGGTGCATCAATAAGCAAAACATATCAGAAAATATTAGACATTGGAGAATTTTCTTGAAGAGAGATTGTCAAAATTTACCTTTGTTGGCAGATTGTAAGAGCTGACTGACGTCATATCTTCATTTTTTATCCTAAAACTATCATATAGTGTTCATTGATTCAGTATTCTTTACAGTGTATGTGCCACGAAAGGGATCTAGCTCTGATGAAATATTAGATAAACATGCATTTTATTCTCCAATTTGTTTCCCAGTCAGAAGTACAAGCTATATTTAAAATATTTATATATGCACTAATAAAAAAATATTCTGTTCAGGATAGAAGTAATTTGAAATTTTCTATAGAACTCTATAATGTTTTACATGAACCACATGTATGAAGTCCAAACATTTTCCAGTAAGATCCCACATCTAATCCCTCAGAAATCATCTAAGGAAGAAAAAAATTTCCCTATTAGGAGGAACCCCTTCTTTTACCTCCTGATTTTAAGCCAACTGTCTTAATGAAGTTTCTCTGTAGAAAAGAGAAAGTGAATTAGAGACTTAAAGAAGGGATTTAGTATAGGTGTCATGCAATTATTGAAGCCTCTTCTAATGATACATCTCAAAAAGAAAACAAAGCCACCCGTCCTCCTCCACATTTTGTCCTTTCTCGTCCCTCAACAGCTTGGACAATGCACATTTGTGTTGGTGACAAAGAGCATTACTCAATATGTTGATGCCTGCTAATGTCTTCTGAAAACATCCTCACTAGTGGTCATGAACATCTTATCAACTGTCTGGGTATCTCTTAGCCCAGTCGAGTTCATGCTTAAAATTAGCCATCACACATCATGTCAGAATCTGTAACTATAATATCCTTAATGGTTATTTTCCCACCACCATCCCCACTGGGGACCAAACCCAGAGAGCTAGAGTAAGAAAGTAACACTCTACCACTGAGTGTAATTGGATCTCTATCTATAATAGGTATTTCTTTTCTTTTCTTTTGAGACAATGTTTCTCTGGGTAGCCCTGGCTGTGCTGGAACTCACTCTGTAGACCAGGCTGGCCTTGAACTCACAGAGATCCACCTGCCTCTGTCTCCTGAGTGCTGGGATTAAAAGTGTACGCCACCACTACCTAGCTATAATGGGTATTTTCTAACACAAGAAGGCAATATTCCTTTCACTATAATTATTATAATCTTTCCCCAAGTCTTTGATCCCTTTCTTGCTAAGAAATTGCATGAAACTGCCAACTAGAATATTGAGCAGGTAAGTCATTCTCTGAGTCTACATTTCTCCAACTGAACTTCCACATAATGGGAACTACAATTGATTACAATCATCAAATGTTGATGGTGAGGATTAAACATAGTATAGTCTGCATCAGACCTACTATATTATCCATAATTTTCAACACACAGCACAGATTTGACATAGGGTCAATATTATTATATTATAAATTTTTTCAGTCTGTGGTTGCAACTAAATAGTCAAAAAATCACAACTGTCTTTGAAGTTGTTAAATTTACTTGAGATTTTCCATCACTTTCCATTTTTAACTTCAGTTACAATTTTATGCTTTTGCTTTTTTTGTCTCTGATTTCATGGTATAGTAGCTTACCTATAAATGGAATTTTCTTCCATTCTGATTTTGTATGGAAAAAAACTCACTAAAGCTACCTGAACTATGCAAATTAGTACATCTGGAGTGCATGCTCTAGATAACTATCTTATGCCCAGTTGACAGAATCAGTGAGAACTCCAAATTAATCTAACATGCTCTCCACCTTTTCTTGAAAAATAATTAAGAAAAGATATATTTCAGGTTTTATGCTTCCTTATCCAAATTATATACAGATGCTGCATGGAAATGTGCTCTTAATAGCTACATTAACTATGATAAGTTCATTCACATCATTGTCATTCATGTCTAATTAACCTGAATGCCCAACTGGGAACATTAAGAACTTGCACACGGCAAGAATGGTGAGTGATGTGGGTCCCCCAGTCCCAGTCCTGACATTTGAATATACAAGGATAAGAGGGATGTAAAGATCAGTGTTCCTGATCAAGGGGTAACTGTGAGGAAAACCTACCTTAACAGCAAAATCTAAAGTCACTGGACATGTGAACTTTATGTTCAAAATAAAGGCATTTATAAAATAATAAAACAGGAATGAAAAAACACATGAATCATATAACATCCCCTATACATCCTATCTAGACAGGAGTTTGAATTGAGTTTACAAAATTATTTGTTTGTGTCAAAAAGTTAAATTAAATCTTTCCCTTTAGTAAAACAGTTAGGATTATATTTGGTTCTTTGTTAAATATTCCTGACAAATAGGAATTCAGGCTCTACATGATTGTGTACACTGATTGAAACTATTGCTTGACAAGGCATTGCATCTTAATGATTATATCTTTTTGGCTGGACATTTTATGCCTCCATTTGATTGAAATTTATACCCCCAACAGTATAATTGGCATGTGCTGCCTAGAGTGACCTATCAGGAGGCTGGGGGAAGGAGATGGTAGATATTTTGAGGGAATGCATTTTTACCTATTGCTTGTGGTCGTTTGGATGATAATGTCCCCATGGGCTCATCTATTTGAAGATTTGGCCCTGGCGGGTGGAACTGTTTGGGATGGATTAGCAAGTGTGGAACTGAAAGAAGTGTGTCACTGACGATGGACTCTATAATACAACTTTAAATCTGGGATAGTGTTACCTCTAGCAGTTCTTGTATTGGCTGTCCTGGGTTGTTTGTGTGTCTATATTAAAGACATTTGTGTCAATTCATGAAGAATTGTATTGGAATTTTGATGTGGATTGTACTGAATCTGTAACTTGATTTTGCTAAGATGGTGATTTTTACATTAATCCTGCCAAATCATGAGCACAGGAGATCTTTCCATCTTCTGGTGTCTTTTTCAGTTTCTTTCTTCACCGACCTAAGGCGTTTATTATACAAGTTTTTCACTTGCTTAGTTAAAAGTTATCCCAAGGGTTTTGTTGTTGTTTTATTGTTGTTGTTGTTGTTGTTTTTGAAAGAGAGAGAGAGGAGAGAGAGAGAGAGAGAGAGAGAGAGAGAGAGAGAGAGAGAGAGAGAGAGAGAGATTGAGCTTAAAGTTGAGTGGATCTTGAAGAAGTTGGGAAAGGGGAAAATGTGATCAAAAACAAAATAAAAAATAAGTTAGTAATATAAAATTTGTAGAAAAACTGATGAATCTGGGTAACATTCTATTAAGTGAGGTAACACAGACATGGAAGACAAACATGTTCTCACTCATGGGCAGATCCTAATTTTTAAGTGTGTGTGTGTGTGTGTGTGTGTGTGTGTGTGTGTGTGTGTGTGTGTGTGTGTCTGTGTGTCTGTGTGTGTCTGTGTCTGTGTCTGTGCCTATATGTGAATAAGGGGTATGAGAGTGGTTGTATGCTATGAAGCTAAATGTTCACCCTCAAGAGGGGAAGAAGATGTGCTGAGAAAGGTGTAGAGGGCGTGGGGTTAGGAACACATAACACAGAAACAAAAGGGGGCTACTAGGCACAAGCTTGGGAAGGCGATGGGGGAGGAGAGAGAGAAAAGCAAAAAAAATTTGTTTGTGAGGAAAAACAGTGAAACCTCATTCCTTGTTATGTTAATGAAAAATAAACAAAAGAAAACCAGCTAGAAGTACTGCTAAATTTGACATTTACTATGCATTTTATATCCAACCCATACTCTTCCCACGTCTGACCCTCGGCCACTTACTGCATTCTCACCGCTTGTATGAAACTCTCTTTTACATTGGTCTTTTCCCCTAGAAACTCTTTACAAATGTCACTCTGAATAGCTGGATATTTCCCATGTGTGAAACAGTTAAAGCAATCACCAATGTGGCTCTTTCAAATCATCGTATTGGATGGCGTATTTTGTTATATTTTACATACTTTGTTTTGTATTACTATTTCATTATGTCAAGTTTTGTTTTATTGTGTAATTTTTAAATAAGTATATAATGCTCAATTCTTCATTTGGCTTGTTTGGCCACTAATGTTAAATCTGTAGCAAGATTTAGCAAGCTGTAGGAAGAGGTAAACAGGGCAATGAACAGTTTCTCATTATCTAACCCCAAACAGTAAGGTCTATATCAACTGTTTAATTAAGGCTAACGGATTTTTTTTTTGCCCCACTTATCAGTATAATATCCTCAATTTTCCACTTCACTTTCTTGATGTTGATTCAAGCTAAAACTCTAAGTCTCATTAGTTCATTTGCAATACGCAATTGCTACAGGCAAAAATTGAAAATAACGTAATGATTGCCGTGGCAGATTTGGTGCTGCTTGCAATGTCATAAAGCACAGTATCTATAGCATCAGAGTGATATATGAGAAGCATAACCAATCAGCGCTCATTTAGAGGCTAAGTGGGACAGTGACTATGAAAGAATATTCATTAGTTCAATTGGCAATTGAACATGTCATTATAAGTGCTCTCTTGTTGGATCAGAATGTGCCACCCCGAAATACAGCGCTATGATGACGGAAGCATTATTTTGAGCTAAAGCCAAATGAAAGTCAACAAATGCAGAAAGAAGTCTCTTCATAGCTTCCTTTCTCTAACTAAAAGCAGAACTTCTGAGAAATCAGTACTTACATAAATCCTTTCTCCTAAGGCCATAAAAAAAGTCTGAGAAGCTGGTATTGGCATAGGTCAATAGACAAATCTTACTAAAAGAACCTTTATCTTCTATTAGATTCCCACACAGGTTGACTTTCCCATAGTCTGCTGCTCCCAGAAGCCCAAGACCCTTTCTTCTTTCTTGCCACTGTTTACTGATTTATTAATTCTTCGTTAAGGTTATAAGATATTTAGGCCCATGTCCTAACCACCCCCCGAGTGACTCAGCATGAGTCTCTTGGGCAGGTCCCTGTGCTACATATATTAATAGGGTTTGCTTTTTAAACTGTTGTTAATTTGTCACTTGGTAATTTATTTCCAGGATCCACTTCAAAGAAACTATAAACATAAATATTTTTTAAAATTTTTCCAATATACTAAATATAATAGAAGACTATTGGGTCATGAGATTAGCATGCCAAGGAAAGCGAATAAATAGAAAGTTGTTGGTAAATCTTCTATTGAAAAGACACAGAATTAGAGGAGACAAGGGAGAAATCAAATGAATATTTAAGTTTAAAATAATTCCCTTTGGCAATATCAGTGAATGGGTAAAGATGTGGCAATGCGGTGGATCTAAATGTCAATGTCACTGGAGCAGAAGAGAAAAAGAAAGCAATAAGAGACAACATCAGAAAGAAAATTTGAGGCCAGTCATAAAGGGCCACTTACTGTTTTGTGGCTTTTACTCCAGTAACTATGAAATTCACAGGAGTGGTAGACCAGAAGTCAGACCACTTGCCTCAGCATTGACGCTAATCACTCTGGCTATTTCATGGTAATATACAGTGTGGGAGGAGCAAGAAAGGAGGGACACGTTGGGACCCTGTGGATGAACTCAGGACAGCAGTGGCATTGATTTATGTGAAGTATGGGTGGTGAGTACAGGCAAGGCACAGGAAATAACTTGAAGATACAGCAAGAAGAGGTGTTGATACATTTAATGGGGATCTAAGAAGCAGAGGACTCAGAGACCACGTCTAAAGCTTTGGAATCTGGATGACGGAAGAACAGAATTGTTCTTCAAGAACTGAGATGCAAAAGGCTATGGACAAAAGGGGAGGTCGTTGGCCTGTTTGCTTGGGTCTTTGTTTTTCTGGGGTGTGTAGGTTGAAGAACTCCATTTTGAACAAAATAGGTTTGAGCTGTCGATTAGTTCCCCAAGTAGAATTGTTCAAATTAAGTATCTGGATATGTAAATAACTTAAGAGAGAAGACTACAAATATTAGTTAGGCTAGTGACAGGATTTAAAGGCACAGAACTACACAGCATGACTGTGAATGAATGTAGAAAGAAAAGGAAACGTGAATAAATACTGAGTCCCAGCTTTGCCACCATGAAGAGGCAGGAGAAGAAACTGTGGCAGGAAAAAACACTACAGCAGGATAAAAATTGATAATGTAGTTTACTCTAAGCACATACATATGCATATATTATCACAGAGTATGTTGGCTACGATGGCAAATACTGCTAAGAGGGGACGTGAATGTGGTATCTGGCTGTTTAAAACAACCATGCGAATCTCAGTGGACTTTCTGGGATTTTTTTTTTCCCAACTCCAGAGGGTTTGGCACAGCACATGAAGCAAGTCTCACAAGGGAATCTCCTGCTTCAGTTCCTGCCTCCAGGGTCTTGCCTTGAATTGCTGCCCTGAATCTTTCCATGACCAACGGTGGCGTGGAAGTGTAAGGGAAACAAACCCTGTCCTTCCAACGCTGCTTTGGGTTGTGGTGCCTCAGCACAGCAATAGAGACCTACCTGAGGCAGAAACTGGTACCAGGTCCAGAGGATTTTGCTGAAACAGAACTGACTACCTTTTGGGGGAGAATTGCAGAAGAACCAGTGTTCGGGGCTCAATGAGAGGTTGTGGGAACTTAGAAGATAATCCTGAGAGGAGTGAAGATAATGGAGGCCTGGCTTATAAAATTTCAGAGGGAAGATTTAAAGTCCTTAAGATTCTATCGGGGCCATTCATGTGGTATTTTCAGTTAATAGCCACCGAAGTGAAACTTTTAATTTATCAGGACAATCATGACTGGTCATCTGGGGTTGAAGACTGATCTGTGATTAAGAAGAAACCAACACCATTAACAATTTTCAGTCAGAGATTATTTTTTGTCAGGGTGCATCATGCAGAAACTGTGGTCGAGATGGGGCCTCCTTAGGCTGAGAGCCAAGCGTGGTAATGTATAAGAGTTTCCCTGGTGATATTTGTTTTAAAGGCATGAAAGAGTCATGAAGAGAGTTGAGGCTTGGTACTATGTGACAGGTTAGACTCCCTGAAAAGAGCCCAAGAGATATTATTGGTTAAGGGGCAGCCCAGTTTCAGTGGGAAACTGAGCATTTTGGGAGATGCTGGTACCCTGAACTGATTACCAAGGATAGTTGTGGAGTAGAGCCAGCCTGAGGCTATGAGATGCTCTATGTGTGCTTTGGCAAGTGCTTGGAAGCCTAGAAGAGAGTGAGTCCCAGAAATCTGATCCTGAGCCTTACGTTATTAGACGTTGATTTGCTTTGGTCTGATTGTGACTGTGCCCTGTAATCAGAAAGTATTTAACTTGTTGCTTTTTATTTTACAGAAGCCCACAGCTATGAGACCTTGAATATTTTAAAGAAATTTTAGACTTTTAAAGGGATCTTTGGATACTTTAGCAAGACAATGAACATTTTAAGAAATGCCTCTAACTTGACATAAGCTAGAGTCATTTGGAAGAAGAACTCTCAATTGAGAAAATACCCCTAATGATTGCCTTGTGGGCAAGCCTGTGGTACATTTTATTGATGGATGATTGATGTGGAAGGGCACAGTTCACTGTGCTTGTGGTCCCAGGGCTGGTGGTCCTGGGTTCTATAGGAAATCAGGCTGAATAAGCCAGTAAGTAGTAAGTAGTAATCTTCCACGCCATCTGCATGAGTCCTGCCTCTAGGTTCCTGCCTTGAGTTCACGCCCTGACTTACCTGGATGATGGACTACGAGCCGTAAGATGAAATCAAGCCTTTCCCTCGAGTTGATTTTGGTTGTGGTGTTTGGGCACAGCAATAGAAACCATAACTGAGACATGGGTTAAGAAGAAAGATCCACTAGAGGAGCAAATGACTGCTGATGGAAACACAGAGGAGAGACCACTAGAAACAGGTACTGGAAAGTTAGAGGCAAACCAAGTGTATCATGGGTCTACAACCTCAGCACTGGAGTCAGGGGAGACAGAGACAGTTGGATCCCTGGGGCTCAGCAGCCAGCCAATTGAGATGAGCCAGTGAATGCCGGGTGCTGTGAGAGACCCTGTCTCAAATAATAAGACGGGGAGTATAATAAAGGATTGATGACTTCTAGCCTCCACAAGTGCATGCACAGACAATTGCCCAATTCCCCCCCCATACACACACACACATTCACACATGCACATACGCACACATGCATATACCACACACAGAAAAGAAACATAAGTGAGAGAAAATAGGATCCAGTGCAACGTGGGAGAGATTGGGGTTCAGAGAGGAGTGGGGATGCTTATATGGCAATAATTTTCAATGCTGGCTGACAGAAATGCCACTGAGGGAATCCTTTTCAGAGCACAGTAGCTATCTCCAAAATGAGAGGTTCTGAATGAATTGTTCCAGTCTGCCAGTAGTATTGCAACGAGATAAGAACCATTGCTCCATTTGGTACAAAAACAATGCAAGGCATATGCTGGTGGTTGGTAGGTGTGTGGTGGGAGTATTTAGAAGTTCTCTATAGATCCCTCTGGTTTTGCTATAGAACAGGAAGTAGGGTAATGAAGGAATAATGTGAGTGAGAAAGAGATAGTGGGCTATGAGAAAAGAGAAATGGTGGAATCAGTACCAAATGGGAAAGTGTAATGTTACTGCAAAGAGGCACCAGGGTCCATTTAAGGAGTTAGTCACAAACTAAGTGAGAGCAGTCGACCTGTTTTCCTGAAGCCATCATCCTCTACAGCAGCGGTTCTCGACCTGTGGTTGGTGAGTCCTTTGGTGGTCATAGATCAGTTAGCCTGCATGTCATATTCTTATATTATGATTCATAACAGTAGCAAAACCATAGTTATAAAGTAGCAATAAAATAATTTTATGCTTGGGGGTCACCATGACACAAGGAACTGTATTAAAGGGTTGCAGCATTAGCAAGGTTGAGATCTGCTGCTCTACACTGAATAGTTGGGTTTAAAAAATGGTGGAACTTTTCTAAGTCAATACAAAGAGCCAAAAGAAGAATGAGTCACATACAGGTGCAAGGCAGTAAGTATGATAGTTGACTATGTGGTTGATATTAGGTAAAAAAGCTTCAGAGAGCTTCATCAACATTCTTATGACATTCATCATTGAACTAGTTAAAATCCACCCTCAAATTTATGTAGAAGCACAAAAGACTCTGAATAGCCAAAGCACCACGACTCAATGAATAATGTTGGAGGAATCACAATGTCTAGTTCCAAATTAAACTGTATGTGATAATTTAAAAAAAATCCTGGTACCGACATAAGAAAAAGACACATAGTCTATCAGAATAGAACAGTCAACCCTAAAATAAGCCACGCAGCTAAAGCCATCTGATTCTCCACAAAGCTGTTGAAAGCATCCATTGGAGAAAGGCAGAAGTTTCAGCAAATGGTGTCACAAAATGGGTCACCCACCTATAGGAGACTCAAACTAGATCCATACCTCTCACCCTATACAGAAATCGATTCAAACTGGATCAAAGACCCCAAGACTTGAAACCTCAAAACCACCAGAGGAAAAAACAATTTAAGATACAGGCTTCGGCAACAACTCTCTGTTAAAATTCTAATGACCTGGGAAATAGTTCCAAGAATTAAGGTTGCTTGAAATGGAACAGCTCCTTGACAGCAAAGGGAACAATTACCAGAGGGAAGAGACAGCCTACAGGCTGAGACTAAATCTGATCCAGCAATTCAAACAACAGGGCAGTAACATCCAGAATATGTATCAAGAAAAGTAAGGAACAGTGATCAATAGTAGAGCAAGCAAATGACAAAATGAACTGAACAGACAATTCTTTTATAAGAATTATTTTTATTTATTTATTTTTATGTGCATGGATGTTTTGTCCGTGTGTATGTCAATTCATCCCATGCATGCCGTACCTACAGAGACCAGAAGAAGACATCAGATCCCCCAGAACGGGAGTTACAGATGGTTTTAAGCCACCATGTGGGTGCTGGGGACAGAATCTTAGTCACTGAGCCATCTCTTCAGCCTCCCAAATAGACAATTCTTAAAAGAAACACCAATGGCCAATAAACATGAAAAAAAAGTTCAGCACCCTTAGTTATCAGGAAAAGGCAAATCAAAACTACAGGGAGGTTCGAGAGATGGCTCAGTGGTTAGGAGTGTACACTGCTCTTGCAGAGGCCCCAAGTTTGATTCCCCACACTCACATCATGTGCCTAATGACTGTCTGTAACCCAGCCTTCAAGGGATCCAACACCTCTGCCCCTCACGCACATGCACACACACACACTCTTTCTCCAATACTCTTTAAAACTATATTGAAATGCGACCTCACCACTCACAATGGTGATTATGAAAAAAAAACAAGAGCCAAGACATAATGGCAAGGAAGTGGAGGGGAAAGAACCCTGAACATGCTTGGTGGAAATGTAAATTAGCCCAACTAATAGAGAAGCAACGCGGAGCAGAGGGTCTTCAAAAATCTACCCTATAACTCAACTACACCACATCTGAGACTATACCCAAAAGTGTCAGAATCAGCATGAAAGAAACAATTGCACACTCGTGATTGTTGCTGCCCTGCTCACCATAATCAAGTTCCATAATTAGCCTATATGCTCATCAACTAATGAATAAATAAATAAAAGGTGGTATCTACACACAACAGAGCTTTACTCAGCCACGAACAAAAGAATGGAAGCATCAATTTGCAGGAAATGAAAGGAAGCAGAGACTGTTGTGTTACATAAAATAAGCCAGACTCAGACAGACTAATATCATGTGCATTCTACCGTATGTCGAACTTAGATTTTAAAGTAGAAGAGGTACTATTAAGGAAGAAGAAAGAGAACATGCTGGAAGATGGGGCAAGGGAGAAAAATGCAATAGATATGGTCAAAGTATGTTATATATGTATATTGTTCTTGTGTGTTTCTCACACCTGTGCTAAAACACTAACCTAAAGCTACTTGGAAAACAAAAGAGTTTTTTCAGCTCATAAACTTCAGTCTACCATTGAGAAGCCAAGGCAAAAACTTAAGGCAGAAACTTGAATTCAGAAAACATAGTGGGATGCCGCTTACTGGCTTGCTCCCATGGCTTGCTCACTTAGCCTTCTTATATAGCCCAGGACCTCCTGGATGGTACCACCCACAGTGAACCTGGACCGCTCACATCAGGAAAATGTCCCATGAACATGTCCACAGGCCAAGCTGGTAGAGGTGCTTCCTCAATTGAGGTTCCCTCTTTGTGGGTGTTGACAACCAAAATTAGCCATCATGAGCCCACCCCTTGTCATCTTACACACAAACATCACTATTAAAGCATAACCTTTACTTGCTCTAAAAGCTCATGTCAGTATCAGTATAAAATATATAAAAAAAAACCTTTTAAATGTACCATCTTTTAAAATTCCAACAATTAGAAAGCTAAAGTTCTCTTTAAAAATCTAAATTCTCTTAGCGATGCTCTCCTGTAAAATAAGAGAACAACTTAAATCCTCTCTTACTCCAAGGAGGAGGAGACAAGGCATCGGTACAATGTGAAAGAGCAAGACCCAGCTCCAACAGTATAAGCAACTAAATGTTCAACATCTTAGGCTCAATTGTGACATGACCTTCTGGGCTCCAAAGGGCTTGAGTAACCCTACATCTCTGGCTCTGCTGTCCACAGCACACATAGCTTATCTCATAGACCTAGGCAGGATGCACACCACCCCACCCACCATTCTTTGTGGTTATCCTGGCATCTCCAATATGGTGGAGTCTCCGCTGCAATTGGGCTGAAGATTCACCAGTGGCCTCTCCTGGTTTCTTGTATTACTAAGCTTCAAAAGCTCACCATGACACCTTCAATCTTGCAGCCACCAAAACTGGTACCACATGGGAGATGTTTACACATTACCAAGTTCAGCTGACAGCTTGAGATACAGTCTTGGTCCCTCTGGACCACAGTGTCTGAGAAAATACTTCCCAGAAAATTTCACCTCAGTGATGCTGGACTCATTTATCACAGTCGATTCTTCAGCCACAAAAGAGCAGCCCTGATAAAGTCATGGCTTCCCTCTGAAGCTTCACAAGCCCTATCTCCACTTTCTGCATTTATTTCAGCATTCTTATCTTACAAGTTTCTATAGAACAGTCCTCGGGGCTTTTTGCAGCCTAAAGTTCTAAATGCTTCCATAACCCTCCCTAAATAACATGGCCAGGTCTCTCAAAGCTCTACCCCACATTTTTGGTGCCAACCTGTGTCTTAGTTTGCCTCCCCATTGGTATGACGCAACACCATGACTGAAAGCAACTTGTGGTAGGAAAGGGTTTATTTGTGTCAAAAAAAAAACTAAGTCCATCATCATTGGAAACCAAGGCAAGAACTCAAGGCACCAAGTTAGAGGCAGGGATGGGAGCAGAAACTTGAGGGGGTAGGGTACCACCTGCTGGCTTCTTTCCACTAGTTTACATGCCTAGCTTTCTTCTACAATCCAGGACCATCTGCTCTGGGGTGGTACCGCCCACAGTAGACTGGGCCCTTCCATCTCATTAATCAAGAAAATGCCCTGCATAAATGCCCACAGACCAAGTTGAATGAGGCAATCACTCAACCAAAGATCCCTCTTCCTGGGTGTGTGAAGTTTACAACAAAGACAGCCATCACATGTATAAAAATACTACAAAATCTGTTATTTCTATAAATAGTATTTGATAATATATTTTTTAAAGGAAAAAAAGCAAGAAACGAAGGATAGCCAATAAAATGTCAGTACTAAGATATGAGAAATCTTAGAGGAACCAAGAGCTAGTAGATGTAGTAGATGTGGAACAATGTGTCAAGAGAAAAGAAATCAAAAGATCAGAGATGAGTAATCTGAAACTGTACTCATGGGCATGTTGCAGTTAGTAGTGATGTAAAGGACTGAGCATGACCATGGGAGGGAGACCATTCGAGAAGGGTGATTCAAGTAAACAAGCTCTGAGCTCAGAAAGTCTTAGAAGAATCATCGACATACATATTTAAATTGCCTTTATTTAAAATGGGAATAAAAATGGATAGTTAAAGCAGATAAATCACCAGCAAATATGGAAGAATAATTCAAAGGTGCATTGGTAGGAACCCTGACATGCAGAGGATCAGGAAGTCTGTTGACATATGGGTCAAAACTTGGTTGCTTTAGAAATACCTAGAGAGAATAGCCTAAGATTGGCAATACAAGAAACCTTCCCCTTATAAGACTGATGATGGGCTACCACAGGAAGAGAGTTTAAAATCCCTTTTAGGGAAGCAAGACCCTCTGAGGAACTGCTTTGTTATTCTTAGTAGAGGATGGGGAATGTTTTCCGAGAAGAGACTGAGGATCTGTGGCTGGGAAGGCTTATGAAGATTCCTGAACATGGCCAGAGGAAAGGATATGGTGGATGGTTGAGGATGAGAAAGGAAAACAGGACAGGAGTCAGAACTAATGGGAACTGAAATGCAGGAGAAGCCTAGAGTTTCTTATGAAGAATAACTTGAAAGGAATATAGGACAGGTAAAGCTAGCCCTGATGAGCGCACTACGAAATGTAATAGTGAAATGGGTAGGGGGTGTTTGAGAACCTGGGAAAGGATTATAGAGTTCTCTCTTAACCCCTTAGGAAAAATCAAGACGATGGGGATAATGAAGTCCTAATGACTGTGCACAGACCCCTGTTGACCCCTGATGCCTTGATAGGAGGTCTAATGGAGGTGTGGCCTCAGCCCAGCTCTTGGTAGAATACAGGCTCTATCTTCAAAATTTAAGCTATCTTCTTATCTTAGGGGAAAATGCATATCATGTTTTAAATGAAGGTGATGATCCAAAGAAAAGATTGCTAGATTGGGAAACAGAATATTTATGTTTAAATGTCAAGTACAGTAATCACTAACCAACCCCATTTTCTCCATAGCTTTCTTCACCAACTACCCATTGACCATCCTGGACAGAAAGAGATTTGTGATGATAAAAGGTGCTCCCCGCCAATACCACTCAGTTCACATCATCCCAAGGCAATAGTGCTGATTCCACGAAAGAGATTACAAGCACTATGGGATAAGAAGAACAAGAGAATGGGACAGGAATTCAGTATCATGAGACACTGAGGCCGAGTCTGCAGAGAAGAACAGCAAGCACCCATGCATCAATCCCCATGCTGTTCCAGGGGAGGCAGCAGACAACACACTAATACAACAGTAGCATAGGAAAAGTAATATAAACCATTTGACAATTCCTTGATACCAAAACTATCCAAAGGATTGTTAGAATAGAGGATAAGTCTTGATAAGGATAGAGGAAAGAGAAACCCAACAAAAAAACAAACAAACAAAACCTTGAATCTACTTACACAAAATAGACTTAAGTTTTAAACCAGAATTGGCTGTATCACCTTCAATTGGAAAGATAATGCTCATCTCCCAGAGAAAAACTGAATGCCTGAGAGATAAACCATAGTCAGATAAGGAAGCCTACATCTTTGTACTCCTGATTACAAAGGAGCCACCCTAATAACAGTAGAAAACACATGCTAAGTACTTACTAGAGTTATCAGGTAAGCTGTCTGCATAAAGCCTGTTCCATGTATTATCACAATCTTGCTCTCAGAGACCCTGTGAGTGCACTGTTATTGTTCTGTTTATCAAACAAAAAAAAATCTCCTATCTACTTAAAGCAAAAACCAAGATTGGAGCTGCTGAACACAAAGCCCCCAACCCCCACGCACGTGCCCAGGTATCACACTCTACACAGTCTCCATCCAGTGGTACACACCAACCGTACATTCCGTCATTTAGGATAATAACTGAGAACATGCAACTTTCAGATTTATTTCTTCACCAGCGTTAAGTTCCTTGAGGTCTTAGGTCATGATTTCAGATGTTTTGATTTCCTCCTGCAGCGTTCCACCTGGGAAACGAGGTAGCTAAACCCCTATGAATAGCCATGCCTGCGACCCAGGTGGTCAGGGGACATGAGACAACAGCACCCATGGGAGCAGCAGTTCCTTTGATAGCGTTGTCGTAAATCCTAAGAGGATCCGTGGCAGAAGTAATTGAGTGTCCTCATCTTTATAAATGCAGAGAGAAGTTGTCTCCTAGGGAAGCCTGATAATAGCTGGCTTCATAAAATAAATGACTATCCAAACAGATGAGAGATCATTTACTTCCTTGTACTACATGTCAAAAATCAGTAAAGAATCCTGGCCATTCGACACCTTTTTGCTCTTTCATGCCAGTTTAAACATGACCATAAATAATTATAGCTTCTCATGAGGCATTCTGTAATTAAAGGATGCTATCTTTTTTTTTTCAACTTTAGGATTAATGGACTCTCTGATCCACCCTGTACATGCTGTCTTTCCAAACCCATAATTAATCCCTGCTATGAGCACACCAAAATTAATCCTTGGCCCATATCCTTATATTTAGATTGGAAATCTCAGATACCTTCATTCACTTTTAACACATGAAGATAATTTTAGCTGCAAATATTGTGAGAATCCAATCCAGGGGAAGGTAATAAAGAGGGCACCGTGTCTAATTGTATGCTGTGTGAGCACTTAACTCTGTCCAGCTGCTGTGAAATTGGATACCTTTTAATGCCATTCTGTAATAGTTAGACTCGATGAAAGCCATGAATGGGGAAGCCACATGCCAACCACGTAATTTTTTGTTGCAGCTTACCTGTGCTCTTTTGTGAAACTCTGCACAAGGCACAAAACCTTGGATCTGCTCTGCTTCTCCCCGTGGTTTTGAAAACTCAAAGGAAAAGTAAGCTATTTTCATCTCCAGCTTAGAAGGTACAGTTTAACTCTAGCTGCCTGTGTCCCTGGTGGCCACTGCCATTTTGTCATCTGACAGGAGTTTTTGCTACCAAATGCTCTGTTGGATCCTATATCGACTTTATCAAATGAATTATCTTCTTTGGGGAATCTTCTCGAGTACAAAAGGTAATACACATCAGATCAAAATATCTTTTTGCATCAGGCATGTGCCAAGAAATTTCTATACCTAATCCAAATTCTGTAGATAGAGCTCTTGTTTGCCTACAAAAACATGTTTAGAAGATCATTCTGTTTTACTGATGTTTTTACGTTCTTGATTAATTTCATACCTGAACATAAATTTTCTCCTTTACTTCATCCTTTTTATGCCAGAGCTACATCAAATAGCATGATGCATCACTTGCCTGTTTCATAGATAACTTCCTTATCCAACTAATTTTCCATACTAAAGTAATACACATAAGTTAGCAGTTTGCAAAATGATTCTTTAAAGGAAGAAAATAATTGTGTATTTTGCTGCTGGAGAAAAAGGTCTCTGACCAACAATATGGCCTCCCTGATTCCAGATTAACACTGTTTATCGTAAAAGATAGGTACTATGTTGTGCATTCCGTTTCTACTCTGTTCCACTGGCCCTTTATGAGGCTGATATATTGTGTACCCCAATAAACTTATCTGAGGGACAGAGAACAGAACAGCCACTATATTGAACACAGAGGTTAGGTTAATCCTAGCATTCTGGAAGCAGAGATCCATCTGAATCTCTGTGAGTTCAAGGCCACACTGGAATCAGAGCCAGGCATGGTGGCACATGCCTTTAAACCCAGGACTTGAGATCTCATGTCTTGCTTGGGAAAGACACATGCCTGTAATCACAGGACGTGATGGCAGAAAGGTATATAAAGCATGAGGACCAGGAACTAGAAGCTTTTAAGCTTTTAGGCTTTTAGCAGCAGCTCAGCTGAGATCCATTCAGATGAGGACTCAGAGGCTTCCAGTTTGAGGAAACAAGGTCAGCTGAGAAGTTGGCACGGCAAGGTTGGCCGTGGCTTGTTCTACTTCTCTGATCTTTCAGAATTCACCCCCAATACCTGACTTCCAAGTTTTTTATTAGTTAGACCATTTAAGATTCATGTTACACCTTTACATGGGCATGACAAGAAAAGATGCTTCAAAAGACTCAGGAAGCAAGTAGTGGAGGTAAAAAAAGTAAAGCATGAATGGTGAGAATAGCAAGGAGAGAAACGATACCACCCAGCCGCCTCTTTCAATGTCCAAAAGCAGACCTTGAAGCAAGCCTTTCCCACTCAGTAAGCCTCTGGTTTTCCTAACCCAAATGGCTCTATAAGCCTTCCCAGAGCCACAGAGTTGGTTCCTTAATATGTAAGGAAGGCCCAATGGAAATGATTCTATGTGGTGAATTCTTTCCTATCTTATACAGCCACCAAGTCCAATGTTAGACACTTGTAATCATCCTTGGGCCACAAGTTGATGTCTCCCGGGACTAGGAAATGGTACAAGCCACGATAGTTAAGGTACACATGAAAGGATGATGAAAAGTGTGCTTATCCAGTTGATATTATATCAAGCTTCCCCAAGGGCTCATCTCCTGCCCCAGCTACTTAATGTGGGCCATGGTGGTCAAGTAAAGAGAATACTTAGGCTGGCATGAGAAAGAGAATTTGCATGCTAACCTTAATTTGTCTCACTCCTGAATTTATCCAGAACCTTTACTGCATCAAGGGGTTTGGAGGGGGCAAACAATTTTCAGTCAAATACAATGAGTTCAAATACAAATTAATTATCAAAAGTTCTTCAACAAAATTTTCTTAGCAGTTCTGAGCTGCAGTTTCTATCTTTAGGTGATAACTGCCTTACTATATCCTCCCAAGGGTTAAATATGATAACGACGTATAGAGATGCTAGAGCAGAAATTAACCAGGAGACTTAAAAATACGTTTTCTATTCAGGCTAATATTGGCCAAAATAATTAACAGCAGCAGATGTTCCAACAGTAGCAGATGTAGTAAGAACAATAACAAACTTTTATTGAATGCTTTATATGCTAAGAAATGTGTTAAGTGCATGCACACAGTATTTATAAATATCATGAAAACTCCATAGCATAGATGTGATTAATGGAAAAAGATCCCTGATAAATATGTCACAGAAAAGGTAAAAGTGAACGGGTAGACTAGACTCTATCCATTTTTTTGAGTAAGAGTTCTATCAAACTAGCATGCTGCTTGACTTTCCTCATTTTCAAAGAACACATTTGTGTTATATCCCCTAAAATGCAATATATCCTGCTTATCCAGCTATACAAAACCTAACAGCAAGAGATCTCTGTGGACCAAGTCAGTTAATCCGGAGGGCTATATGTTCTTACATCACGCTGCTCATAGCATGATGCTCTCAGGTAAACACGGTCTGCACAACACCTTGTCCTGTCTTCACAGCTGTTGCTGTGACCAAGGACCTGACGAAAAACCACATGCTAAAGGAGTTTATTTGACTTGCGATTCCCAGTTACAGTCCATCGTTTCCAGGAAGCCAAGACGGGAACTCAACCGCCCAGTTAAATCACATCCACAGTCAAGAGCAAAGAGACAAAAATCACAAACTTGCTGGGTTGTTTGTTTGCTCTCAGCTAGCTTTCTCCTGCTCCTGTTGAGAACACCCTGCCTGGAGAACATTCATACCTTCTTATAGCAATTAAAACTAAGATGGTCCCCTACAGACATGTCCACAGGCCAACTTGATCTAGACAATTCTTCACTAAGACCCTCTTTCCAGGTGATGGGGATTCTCAGTTGTGCTGAGTTCATAGCTAAAATGAACCAGCACACTCCCATAACCAAAAGCCCGTGGACCACCTGTCAGGTTGTGATGACAGCCAAAACCTCTGGTCTACCCAGAAAGTCCCCAAGAGGGGAGCTGACAGTGACCCAGAGCCACATATCCCATCCAGAAGAACTCAGAATTACAACCAAAGACTAAAGCCTAGCTTTCCCCAGCAGTGATGACAGCAAAGGACATTCTCGAGAAAGCGGGTAAGAATCTGTTCAGGAATCAATGTTGGGTGCCAACTAAAATTACATTCAGTGCCTCAGAAAGCAAACAAACCCTTGCATGAGTACCCAGCCTTTCCTCTATCTCTGTATCTGAAAACTCGGACCCTGGGGTTTAATGTAAGATTATCCCCTAAGGCCATCAAATATACACAAATGAGATGCTTGCCTGGGAAATGTCATTGGATCTCAACTTCCCCAGATGTTTCTTCATACTGTGTGTGGTACTTTGTATAGGTCCTTTTCTGCATTGAGAAGTTTTGCTTAAGATACTGGAGCAGAGGACGGAAGGACAGTAAGGTGCTTGCTGCACACCCACGAGGACTTGAGTTTGGATCCTCGGAGCCCACATAGAAGCCAGGCATAGTGAGGGGGCACACACCTGTAATTCTGCTGGGGAGGCAGAAACAGATGGACCCCTCGATTTTACGAGCCGGTCGGTCAGCAGAGGCAAGATGGTGAGCTCAGGTTCAGTGAGAGACCCAGACTCAAAATATAAAATGGAGGGTAATAGAGGAAGACACCTGATAGAAACATCGGGCCTCTATATTCACACACACACACACACACACACACACAAAAAAAAAAAAAAAAAAAAAAAAAAAAAAAAAAAAAAAACATGCACGCTCACATACACACACTAGCACACAAAATCTGTAACGAAGAGAAAGCTTCTCTGCAGAGAATGCCCACCCCTGCACTGTCTACCCTGATCATGGCTAACTCTGGAAGGATAGGATAGAAAGAAGTAGCCATGCTAGAATCTCAGCAAACACAGTAAGTGGTTTCTCAAGCTCGCCATTTTTTTCTAAAGAATCTAGTTTTACAACCACTTCCCTATCACCTCTATATATGATTTTATTTCCATGCTTATCACTTTTTGGTAAGCACATTTAAAATATAAAGTAAGGAACACCTACATGTCTCAAAGCACAAACGATTCATGAGAGCTTGGAACCATTTGACTGGACTGATCGTTAGCTAAGCTTAGCGTGGGTATAGGAAATAATTACTGACCGTACAGCATCACCACTGACTCAGGGAGAGAAAGGGGACACGCAAAGGACCACAAGCCAAGACAAGGTTACACTGATGCATCCTCACCCCAGGAAAATGCTAATTTGATGAAAGTTTGCTTTATTTTTAGAAGGCCTGGTTCTGACAACACTACCCAGAAATAATTATTCAATAGTGAATGCCAAGAAGCTCCCATCCAACATGATAAGAAATATTTTAAGCTACCTTTCCCAGAAATACAATCTGTTTCCCAATTGATAGGAATTCATCACAGGCTTATATCACAGTTCCTCAGAAAACTTCGCTATGCTCTAATTCATCAAAAGCCACCAGACCAAGCTTACACATAATCCTTCAATCAAATACAGAATTCTTCTAGCTAGTTATAAGTTTATAAAGCCTTTTCTTACTAAGTCCCCGATGTGCAAAGTCACACCAGTTTCAAAGTCCTTCCACAGGAGCAGAAACTCTAATTGTTGCTATCCATCTGCTTCCCTTGTGAGATTGCTGGTTTAACATGAACTACTTACTGTCTTGAGAAACAATGTAAATTCTTCAGTAAGGAAAAAAAGGGTGGCCATTTCTTGAAACAGAAAATTGAAACAAAGTAAAAGAAACATTTTTAGAATATTGATTTGGGGAGGCAGGAGAGAGGAGTGTGTGCCCCTCTTCCAGAGGACGGGAAATCAGTTCCCAGCACACACACACACTGGATGCCTCACCACTACCTATGAGTCCAGCTCCAGACCCTTTTCTGGCCTCTGTGAGCACTGTGCTCCCATGCACATACTCACACAGACATAAAAATATACCCAAAATTTGAAGTAAACAAATATTTCAAAGAATTATTTTTGAACAAAACACCAGTAGGAGCCCAACACCTAAGGGGTGCCATGACCTCAGCCAATTTGAAATTCAAATTCAATATCTATAAAGTAGGGCAAAGTGCAGTTTCTGTGTCCTCCATAGACTGGTTACATGAGACTGATTGGCAATACTCATAAATCTATGCAATGATGTTTTCAAGTACGCTCATGTGAAAAGAGATGAACGGGAAAATACATGTTGTGGCTTCCTCTCCATCTTGTGTGATTATTCCCTTTACCACTCACAGCAGAGCAGCCAAATGTAAGTTATTGCCCAGTGTAGGACCAGAAGCAGAGGTAAAGATCACACTTCCTAATTTTATTTCATTATAATTAATTTTAATGTTTAACTTATATCTGACTCAGATGTTTTAACACTTTTACATGTTTTGAGCGACCTGGATATATAGTCTACTTTAAGCTGCAGTTTTCTGAAATTTAAGCACAGACTGAGTGTCACTGATGAAAATCCTGAGGCTGAATTGAATGAGCTATCATTGTGTTTTAAAGATTCAGAACAAGAAAAATGTTTAAATAGGTGATTAACAACATTTATATTGATTTCATGTTCAGCTAGTAATACTACATGGGTACATGTTCTCTTCAGTGTGAGGCTGAAATACCTACATTGAGGCACCATTAAGTCAGGGACCATCTCTATATTACATATATCATATCAATAAAATACACAATTAAAGTTGAAATCAACTATTTTTGTTTAATTTTTTATTAAGTCAACTAGAATATTTTTAGTTCTGTTTGTGTTATATTTTGTTGGAAAGCACTGGGCTAATAGATGATGAGTAGGAAAATTTAGATTTTTACCAAAATTAACAATCTTATCACATATTTCATCATAAGCTCCCTCTACCACAAATGGAAATTAAAAAATATACTGGGACCACATAATGCAAATCTGCGTGAAAATGTTCACACCCTATCTGCTTGTTAGACAGTGCACCCCTAGAACTCAGAGCCAATTTCTAATGATGCTTAAAAATTTCAATTCCAATGGAAAATGGTCAAGTCTCTGACAGCTGAAAAATCAAGGTGTCCTCATTTCTTTTGGTTATGGTACATAAACAACAACACCAGCGTGGCGCCTCGTATGGACTTTCCCGGTTCGAAGCAAAGATGTGCCACGCATCTTAGCATCCCAGGAGCCAAGCACCAGGCCTGAAGCATGGCAGACTTCAAAACTTCGGGCTGGAAAAGAAGTGTGCAGGCGGCGTGGAGACAGTACAGATATTTAAGAACACACGTAAGAGAACGTTAGCAACACCCCCATTTGTACAGCTGTGAGACTCATGGGAACCTCAGCTGTTTGGAGAGCGCCCATATCGTCAGAAAGGAACAAGAAAACAGAGATATTCACCAAGAATCACCAAGGGCCTGCTATTTGCCAGAAAGACACTAAGACTTTCTCATTTAATCTACCCAAGAACCTTTATTGTCACAATAACTTTAAAAAATGGTGAGTGCTGGCAATGCATCCCTACACCCACACCCAACCCCACACTGCTGTAAGCATCTTTTATAATTTTATTTTTCCACCTACCTAACTCCAAAGTGTGGGTTCTATTATCATCCCCGTTCAACTACGCAAATAAATAAAGTAACTTGCACAAGATGATAGAGTTCACCAGGGTTAAAGCCAAGGTTAAAATTTAAGACAGCCATAATATTTGAGATCTGAATTAAGCATACTCAAAATGAAAAGGGCTTCTTACACACAAAAAACTCAACACCCCCAAAAAATTAGCCACAAGTAAATACTTCTTGTAGATATTTAAGGACACATAACATATAGGCCACTTGCTATTTTCTCTATTTCAATAATGAAACCCTTTAGAGGACTTTAGAAATATAGAATAAAAACAATGATCAGAGATATTAAAAGTCATTTTAAAGACTGACTAATATATTTAATAATGGCTCCATTCACATAAAGCACTAAATATAGAGGCAGAAAGTTATATTGTTTAATGATGCATATGTATGCTATTTTTTTTAAAAAAAAAAAAAAGCAAACAAATGATTGCCACAAATGATAAGATAATGATTTCCCCTTAGGAAGTAAAAATTGTAATCATGGACGCTGTAGGGATGCTTTTGTAGGATCTATTTATTGACTTGGGTGGTAAAGAGTTGAGTATTTTCATTATGATTATTTTTAATGATTTATTTTATTTTATTTCCAGGGGTGGGGGCTGAGTATAAGTATGTGTACAATATGCATGAAGGTGCCTGTAAAGACCAGAAAAAGCTGTCATTTCCCCTAAAATTGGAGTCCAAAAGGTTATGAATCTCCCAATGTAGTTGCTAGGAACCAACACAGTCCTCTGTAAGAGCAGCAAGTGTTCTTAACGGCTGAGCCATCGCTCCAGCCTGTTCATTATAATTCTCAAAGTCATACACATTCATGCAAACATAGTAATAGTAACACTGAGTATCTTAGATATAGAATATATGTCTATAGGACAAAATGAAGAGACGTTAGGCAACTTTCCCTGTGGCTAATACCTACTCATCTCTCTGGCTTTATCTTAACTACCATTCAAGTACCCATAACTATTTTTTATGCAGGGCACCTCAGTTTTACATGGTGCTGGTGGCTATGAAAGAATTCCACCCACCACGCTACATTCTCAATTAAAGAGCTATAATCATGATAGTTCTTTCCCTTTTTATGGTGGGGAGGGACCGTTGTGGGGAGACAAAGTTTTCATATAGCCGAGGCTGATCTCACACTTACTGTGTATCTGAGGATGAACTATGGTTGGGGAATCACCAAAACATGAAGGACTGTATTAAAGGGTCTCCCTGTTAGGAAGGTTGAGAACCACTGCTTTAAAATCTGATGGAAATATTGGCCACCTTGAACCTCAAGCCTGCTAGCTTTCAGAGTAGAACTTCCACCAGCTGCTCTCCTCATTCCTGAACTTCATATTTAGACAAGAACTACGCCATCGCCCTTTCTTTGAAAGGCATGATTTTCTCTGGAACAGAGCCTACTTATTTCTTATGGGCCAAACCACTGAGCAAAAGTGTAGATCTGTCTTCCTCCACACCAGAACTTTGCCCTCAAAGATCAGGGCTGTAAGTTAGATGCTAAGTGCCTGACAAAAGACTAACAGGCTGAGAAAAAGATGCTGCTAAATAATGATGAGAGGTAAGAATTAACCAAGAGAGAGAGAGAGAGAGGAAAAAGAAGAAGAAGGCAGAACAATCCCCATCTTTAATTGCAAACCGAGGAGATGTGGTGTGAGGAATGGCAGCCTCACAGGTGCGGGCTCATCTGCAAGGGCTCCATGGAGCACAGAACGAACAGTGATAGCAACGTGTGATCTTGCTGTAATGAAGTTAAACCTTGTGGGCTTTTACAGGCAAATACATAATGTAATCTTGAAAAATTTATCACAAAACGGTTACACTAAAGAGTCTAGTACTTTTAAAAATGAGAAATAATAGCAACACAGACTATTCTTACACAGAAAATACCCTATACTTTAAAATAACAACAAATTAAAGGGGAATTAGCATGCACGCCTATCTGCATGTATAAACATTATGGCTCCGGTTAGACAACTAGCTGCGGTTGTGAGATGAAAATTAAATAAAGCCTGGGATAAAGGAGAAGGGAAAGATCATAGCCAAAAAGCAGAGCCCCGGCAAATCCACAGACAGCATTGTTCCAGCTGGAGACGGAGGCTCAGAAAGAGAGAGAAAAATAAAAAACGGTATCATGGACGAATGCAGTCTCTTCTGCTTTATCTTTCCTTTCCTGGATGACACTGAGGCATAAACTGTAAAATTCAAAATCAACCAGGAAGTCAAGACACAATGCTTTCCATACGCTTTATTTTCATTCACAGGTTCTGGGAGTATTGCTGGGAGCTGGGGAGGGGCTCAGTGGAAGAAAGCACTTGCCATACAAGTGTGAGTACCTGAGTTTGAATCTCCGGAACTCACACAAAAGGCTGCTGCAGAGCTTAAGCGTCCCCCAGGGCTACTACACAGAGGTGGGCAGTGAAGATAAAAAATGGCCAGGAGCTGGAGGGCTGGCTAGCCTGGTCTGTGCAGTACTCCACATTGAACAGCAAGAGACCCTGTCTCAGACAAGACAGAAGGCAATGACTAGCACCTGACGTCAACCACTGATCTCTGTATGTGGTGCTGGGTATGTGCGTAGCCGCGTTCTTATGTGTGTGCACCTGCATGCACACACATATACATGCACATACACTGTACAAACATGCAATAAAGCACTAAAGTGACTGTCAGTAATGCCACTGTCACATTCTTTGAATGGTGATTTGAAGTAATAGTCCACATCCTTAGGCTTAGATGAAGTAAGGACATCCAGTGAATAAAATTGGGTTTGAAAGAGAATCTCAGCATTTGCATATAACTGTGTCAAAATACGTGTGTGTTTTAAACATATAAATATCTGTCTAGATATCTTACACATAATATATCTGCTTTATATCAGGTGTAAGCAAGAAGGCAAGAACATGAATATTAGTCAAAAATAAAAATACCTCCTAGAATAAATCCATGTACAAATTTGTAGCAAATTCACACTGCTGCATTAGCTCATGGGTTCACATTGATTAAGGTGAAATAACATTACAAAGAAATGCATGCTAATTGCTGTGTATGTGTACAGTTGCTAGAAGTGGCCTAGCCACACCTAAGGCTGTGGGTTCAATCCCTAGCAAGGCATTAAAGGAAGCATGGTAGTGCATGCCTGTCATCCCAGCTCATGAAGTACAGACAAGATTAGGAGTTCAAGGTCACCTTCCACTATATATCAAGTTCCAGGCCAGCCTACATTAATGAGGCTCTGTCAAAATAAAAGCATGTTAACTATTTTTAAATGCAACTGTATGTATATATTTTACACACACAGCACATACACTTTCCTCAGAATATTGCCTAGTCTCTGTCTATTTTCAACTAAGAATTGGCAACAGAATCATGTCATCCTATCTCTACTTAGCATGGTTTCCCTATCAAATCCTTTAGGGATTTTTAAAAGAGAATAAAAATCCACTGTGTGCTAGAGGATATTCCAATTTGAAGTAAATCTTTGCAGTCTAGCCCTTTGGCTTTCATTGGGGAAAGAGAAGGTTCTTGAGCCTGAGTAGCTGCTGAGATGAACTGATTTTAATTTCGCTACTGTTCTGTTTGAGTGTCTAGAAGGATTCGAAGCAATAGAGAGAAAGACACATCACAAACGATGGTTACTACAAGCATCTGCTGTCTGCTTGCTTTTGCCTCTAAGAGTCTAAGACCAGAAAAAATGAACTAGAACAGAAGACAGAGAGTGGAGTACTGTGTGTCAGCCAATCACACAGCATTTAGTTATAGCTGTAAATGTAGGGGTTGAAGTAAAAGTCTAACCTCTCTCCTTGGCCATAAAAGTTAGGCTCTTCGTATGATCAAACACAGGACAAAGGAGACTGGGAAATCCGCCTTAAATAGTACAGTGGGACAACTTCTTCATGCAGATGGAGGTGAAGGGATCATGAACCTTAATAGTTTCCTACTCTGCTACGAATTTACCCCAACCCTTAGAATGGAAAGGAACCTCAACCATGGCCCATCTCCTCCTATTAAAAAGAGGGAAACTGGGAGCATGGGGACTTGAGCAACTTTCCCAAGGGACATGCAGAAGGTCTTCATCTGAGCTGTGCCCAGCCCGCCTTCCCCCATATAACTGGCAGAGCCAGCTTGTTAGATGTCCATCCTGCCATGTCACTGTTGACGTCACTTAACACCACCCAGAAATTAAACCTTCCAGTGACTTCCCCTACTCCAAATACAGCACAGCCTTGAAAATCTGGGTTGTGTAAAACCACCAGTCTGGTTTCAGGGTTGATACTGAAAACCTACCTCAGGCAAACTAAACACTATGTATGCCTATTTGGGGAACTGAATAGTGTTAATGTTTAAAGATTCAATCTGCGAGTTGAATTATTCACTTTTTCTTGAAAATTAAACACATCCTAACTAACACCATACTTAAGAAAAATACAAAGCATTTTAAGAATTATAATTACCAGCCAAAATCAGGTCACCAAGGAGATCTCTTCTATAACTTATAAGTGCAGTCTAGACACACAGTTTTACATTTCTTCTTTTGTTTCTTTCCTGTACATAGGTGTGCCTCGTCCCAAGTCTTTGTAAGTGTGACAACTGACAGGAGGCTAGACAGATGGAGCCAAGGGAGGTGTGTGTGTTGCCCAAGGGAGGTTTGTGTGTTGCCCAAGGTAGGTGTGTGTGTTGCTCATTTTCTGCCATAGACTCCAGGGTGAAAATGTCCAATCTGCCAATCAATGTCTGTATTTCCTTATATAGTTACATTTTTCTATTAGGTAATAATGAAGAAGCTTTTCAATAAATACAGAACTATAAAAAGTAAATTATCAAATATTAAAGCTTTATACCAATGTCCTGCTGTAGCTCATCTTGCATTCCTCTTTCAAAGTTTTTAGATTTTTCTCTTCCCTGTTCCATCAGTTGGATTCTTTCAGTTAACTTAAAGCAAACCTCTATTTCCCTAGATTTCTACCTACTAATTACTTATCTAGCCTAGGAGAACACAAAAAGCAATTCAATAACCCATGAACACTAACCCAATAGAAACAGAAAGACACTTGGAAACACAACACTGTGTTGTAATTTACATACAAAACAAAAAAGACCAGGGTAACAATTTTATCTCCATTTATATAAACTTATGTGCCTACACCACCATCTTTCAATATGTCAGTCTTTGGGATTCTCCTTATTGCCTTTAAGGTGAATATCAAATCCACAGAAAATTTGTGAGATGAATAAGAGGTTAAGAGGGAACATGTGCATGTCTCAGATCAACTGTTCTCACGGAGTATATACATGATTCCAATTTATGATGACATGTGTGGCTCAGTGTCCATGTTTGCTTTCTGTTGCAGTGATAAACACCATAAACAAAGCATCTTGGGATAGGGAGGGTTATTTATCTTATCCTTTACAATATATCACCAAGAAAAGCCAAGGTTGAAGCTTAAAGTAGAAATCATAGAATGGTACTTACTGGCTTGCTCCCAGGCTTACACTCACATACCTTTTGTATATAGCCCCAAGCCCAATAATGGTGCTGCCCATGGTGGGCTAGACCCTCCTACATCAGTTGTCAATCAAAAAATATCTGTGGATATGCTCACAGTTAAATCTGATAAAAGGAATTCCTAGTTGAGGTTCCCTCTTCCTAGGCATGTCAAGTTGACAACTAAAATCAGCCAACATCATATAAAGACATGTGTGCCTGTTTTACAGTCAAAGTGAACATTTTAGAACATATCTTCTCTTTTATATTTTGTGGAAATAAAAAAATGTTAATATAATCCTCAGAGCAAATACAAATTTTTTGAAGTCCATCATCATATTCTGATTGAGAAGCTAACATATCTTTCAGCAGCAACTTTACAGTAGTGGATGTGAATTACAAGAAGAGAGTCAACATACCAGGAGCTTCTGGAGATATATAGCATATGGATCTAGACATAATACCTACTTAACGGGGTGCCACACCTCATTGGTTATATATGTAAATGCTCAAAATACATGGTTCGTGGTTTCATGAAGTTTTACAGTGTTTGTCAGGAAGAAATAAGAGATAACCAAATCAAAGAGCAGGCAAGGAATAGTGTACAGGGTTTTATGAGACACACAGTAAACTATTTAAGGGGTCTAAAAGAAATGGGAAAAAAACATATCAGATGTGGGACACAAGATAGGGCTCTGTATCGGAGCTGATATTGAACATTTACCTTGAAGAGTCAAAACTGCATCGGGTGGACATAGGGTTGAAGACGTTCTATGCTGAAGGCACAGAGCAGACAAAGAAAAGCAAGAGTCCATACAGAACAAATGAGTACATACATCCGAAAGGAGGGGAAGGCCGACAGTGTTGAGATACTGCTGAAAAGTCCATGGCCAGAAAGGTCATTTCTTGATTTAGAGTCAATAAAGATGCCATTAAAAGTCCCTGAAAGGCTGTGAAGTATCCCCTACATGTCTACCTCATATTTATCATTTCCTCCATAAAGGGATAAGGCTCTTCTTGGGTAATAATGGATCCAGCACTCTGGTTTCCTGAGAATCGATCCCCTCCATCTGAGAACATGGTGCCAAGGCACTCCTTTGCATTTTCCAAATGAAAGAAAAATGACACTCTCCTTAATAATGAACACATTTTTGCATTGCCACCATCTCCTTCGTCTTTATTCTTAATGTGGGTGTTAAAATTGGACTGTAGGTCTTTATAGCAATACTTTAAATGCAAAAGATAGTGGCCCCTGAAAAAGAGCAGGGGCTTTCAAGTGAAGCAATTAACTGACCAACTGTAAAAAGGGGGCAACATCAGTGAAGTTATATTGTAGAAGAAATAAAATACAGGTGTGAGTCAGCTTTATGGTGAAATGAATAACTACTGCCACTCACTGAGAAACTGGTATTTCAGATTTCCTTTGTTAGTATCACTTGCTATATTTTGTTTGATTTTATGCTATATGCAAAATAAAGTATGTATGATTACTGCACAATTTGTGATAGCAGTTAATACAAGAAGGACCAGACAAAGAATAGTGATTTCTGCACCTTTGAAAGAGCCTACCTCAGTGACTTTCATAAGGGTCCCTGATCCCCAAAGTATCATGATGTGATTGGATAAACAGACCCAAAGAGAGTCACATGTGTCCAATTGCCACAAAGTCAGAAATGCGGCAAGAATCGGGCTCAGAAAAAGACTTTTTTATTGAAAACAAATCAGTACCTAATATGAGCATTTTCTCTAAAAGGCACTTTAAAGCAAGATATACTTTCTTTAAATCCTACCATTACCTTGATTTATTTAGAAATAAGAATTTAGATATAAACTTTAAAAAATGTTCAAGTTAAAATACGCATTTAAATGAACTGCAACCTTTAGATCCACTCAAGATGTTAGTGTAGGCAGAGTTTTCCTGTCCTGACTGCCTGCTCCCAAATAACCAGCAGCCACTTCCCAAATAACTGACTCAGAGACTTAATATAAATTATAAATGCTCGGCCAATAGCACAGGCTTGTTACTATCTAGCTCTTACAACTTAATCCATTTCTATTCATCTATATGCTGCCCCAAGGCTCATGACTTTTACTTCTATCCCATTTTGTGTGTCCAATTCCCTCTTCATCTGGCTGGCAACTCCTCTAACTCCACACTTCCTCATCCCATCATTTTCAGTTTGGCTTTCTCACCTAGCTTTATTCTGTTCAGCTATTGGCCAGTCAGCTTGTTTATTATACCAATCGTGGTGACATATATTCACATAGTGTACAGAAGTATTATTCCACAGCACTTGAGGGAAAATATTTTTTTTCTTTTTATTTTGAGGAAAATGAAGTATTATTGTGTAGCATTTGGGGTTTGTGATATATACATTTAAACTTGCATTAATTGCTTAGTAAACAAAGATCAGCTCATTTATAGTGTGGGTTGGATCATTCTCAATCAATATTTTTCATTTGTATAAAGAAACTAGTGTTTTTTAATTTTGAAATTAAAATGACATCATTTTCTCCTTCCAATCCTTTCCATGCACACTACCCCCTTGATCTTTGTCAAATTCATGGTCTTTACTTGTTTAATTGTTGTTACATATTACCCCTAAGTATATGTCAACCTACTCTGTCCATATAACGTTACTTTATATAAATGATTTCAGGGTTGACCTACTAGTATTACATAACCAATATGGGGGGACTCTCCCCTAAAGAAGATTATTTCTCTCATCCCTAGAATTCCTTAGTTGACTGTAATTTTGCTTTTTTTTTTTTTTCCTTTTTTGCTTTGGTTTGTTTTGGGTATTTTTGTCTAGAGTTGAGGCCTCATGAGCTCTCCCCCTTCCATTCTAGCATGACTAGTGATGTCATCCTTGTTCACAGCTTGTCTAGGCAGCCATGTTGCTAAGAACCCATGGGTGTAGCGTCTGACATTCCTAGGAGACACCGGCTCAGAGCAAACATCCCATTCCTTTGGCTCTTACAATCTTTCCATCCCCTCTTAGGCTATGATCCTTGAAACTTGGGTCTAGGGGTTGGTTGTAGATGTATCAGCCAGTGCTGGGTACCACATGGTCACTTGTCCTCTGCATTTTTGATCAGTTGTCCTTTTGTGTAGTAATCTCTGCCTGTTGGAGGGAGGCATTTCTTTGATGAGAGGTGAAGCTTATCTGTGAGAATAAGGGTAAATATTTATAATAAAGTTAAGAATTCTTCTAGTTTGATAAAGTGGTAGTTGTAAGCTCTCCTCCAAGATTCATGACTTCACTGGCTGCATGTATTTGGCGAGGTTTCCCGTACCAGGCATGCTTTCCCTCTTGTTGAGTGGCCATTATGTCAAACGTGAGAGCTCTTAATTACTGCCAAGGTCTGCTTGTCACCATTGTGCCCTTAGGGCTAATGTGCCATGCTGATAGTTGTTTTACTTCATAGGTGTCATAGCTGGGTAGGGCTACTGGTTGCTTCCCTCCTTTGGAAGCTTCTGGTACCACGAAATCTTGTCTTCTGGAAGCAACATGGATCCTTTGGTTCCTGTGTCTGAAGTGCATAGTGGCTTCAGCAGCAGGGACCTACCTTCAACCTCCAGGAGGTCGTCAGGGGCAAGAACAATGACTTGTGTTTGGGGAATCGTTTGGACAACCATTACTAACCATTCAAAAGCAGACTTTTGTAACCCGCTATTATTCTCTGGAACCTGCTCTACCTCCTCTCTACTGCACCCTCCCAAGGTCCCTAGTTTCTGAAGTTACTCCAGGTTATATACTCATATCTGAAACTTGGAGCTAAGAACCACAGATGGACGGGAACATTTAATGTTTGTCTTTCTGGATCTGGGCTAGCTGACTCCATATGATCTTTTCTACTTCTACTCATTCACCTGAAATTTTCATTCTTTTATTTTTTTTCTTTACAACTAAATAGCATCCCATAGTGGATGTGTATTATATTTTTATTATTCATTCATCAATTAAAGGTCATATAGGTTGCTTCCATTTCCTGGCTATTGTGAATAGAGATGCAATGAAAAAGTCTGAGCAAGCATCTGCACAGTAGGATGTCAAGTCCTTTGGGCATATGCTAAAGAATGATACAGCTAGGTCATATGGTTTATGCCTAGTTTTAGGGGGAGTTCTCCACACAGATTTCCAAAGTTTGCAATCTCACCAACAGTGTGAGTTCCCTTTCCCCCTCATCTTCTCCAGCATTTCCTGTCAGTTGTGTTGCTAAGGTCCTAGCACTGCTTAACAACACACTCCTTGGTATCTTGCACACCCCAACCGACAAGACAATATGACTTCAATGCATAGAACAGACACAGCATTATAATCAGCTCCTTTATGGAGTTTTATCATGTGATACTTGATTCTACTTGTGTCTATCACTTATTACATCATTAAGCAGAATATTAATTTAATACAAAAAGATAAAATCATATGCATGAGCAATTCCAAGCAATTTTATTTATTACTTGAAGCTAAAGCAGGCAAAAAGCATCTCCGCTTATTGTAAACCCTACAGTATTTTGACTTCTGTAACCCACATCTACCACCACAACAAGCCCTGTTTTGATCTTCTCTGACCTACACAAAATCATTACACCAAAGAAAAGATTTATTCACCATAAGTCTTTATTAAGTTAATAAGTCTTTAAAATGATGTATCATATATTAAACAATAAACCCTTTCCTGAAAAATATTGAGGTTCTTGACATAATAAACAATGGTCAGTACATATTATAGTTTTTTGAAATACATAGAAAATTTATAGTAGATGATTGTCTACACATCCTGCAGTCTGTCAAAAATAATGTGCTAGAAATTGGGAGCCTTAAATTCCGCATACTACTAGAGAAAAAAATAAGGTATGGATGGTAAATGTATTCTGTTATTTAATGTGAAATTTAAAGAAGGAATTCATAGAGGTGGGAGGATACATACCCAGTTACATTGGTTTAATGAGTCTTTGCCTTATAATTAAGTTAAAGGGGGTTTTGTTTTAGTGATGTTTACTACGTCTAAAGACATCTGAAAGCATGCCTGAACTCGTGTTGCATTTTCTGAAGAATCTGGAGTTTTCTTTACATAAAAAGCAGACGGGTTGCTCATTTTGCTTTTGAATTTGAAGGTGGTGGTATTACTTTGTTTCGTTTGTTGTTCTTTTTTTTTCTTTTTTAGAAAAAACAGGTGTGACAATCATTTTCTCCTGAGACTGTATTAGCACGTTTAATTATGAAGTTCACAGGCAGCTATCTGAATCCCTTTCTAGGCAGATGGTGAATGTGGTTTTAAAAGATAAGAAAAGGAATTTTTAAGAACCATTTTAGAGCAGAGGGAGATTTCTTCTTCCCTCCCGGATGTGTCAACCCCACAATGAATGCCGACGGGAGTCACAGAGCAGCATTTCCAGCACATTCCCCTTTAATTACTTGCCAGGTGCCCAGACTTGGTGAAACTACCCTCACATGATCCAAAGAAGCATCATGGACTGGTAGCAACCTTTTTTCAAAACACTTTATAACCACCAGCTAATGACAGCCTCACAGCGCTCCTACAGACACAAAGGTAAAGGACTTCACAAGTCTCCTTTTACTGAGTCCCCAGAGAGATCAGTCCCCATAGTCACCAGATAGATGGAGAGGGATAGAAGTTGAAGTGGGTTCTGAACTGCAAAGATTCATTTTCCACATCAGCATCAGCTCCTCAAACAGAATGCTTACTTTTTAGTATGAGGAGGTCTTTGGTATCACAATTATTAACTTGCTTTCCCATTGCTCATTCATTTTTCCTTCAAAGCTAGTAGAAATCCAACGCTGCTCATTGTGGCCATTGTTGACGAAAAATGAATCTTTACACATACTTGTCAACATAGCAGAGAAGAATTTATTCACAACTATAGCAATATGATAGAAATGTCCAATTCAATACTGAGAAGGCAGCAGGGGATTCATAGCCAAGCAAGAGTGTGAGGGGTCAATAAAGAGAAAAGCACTGAGAGGAAGGGAGCGCTCAGTAAACTGACCTGACAGGATTATTAGTAAAATCAGGCCAAGACTTCTGTATAAGAGGTGGGGGTGAAGAATGGGATCAGATCTCAAGGATGATCATATGACTGACTTAGTAGAATTCCTTACCAAGATTGTCTCAGCTGGCCAAAAGTAGGGCAGAGCCAAAGCAAAGCCTGGTTGACTGAAGCAGAGGATGTCAACCAAATCTTTTCTGGCCAGTTACTCAGCGGCAGGTCTGAACTTCCCTGGGACTTGTGTGCTATGCATTACACAGTCCCCTTTTACGTTCTGAAAAACAACGTACTGGGGGAAATTCAGCAGGAGCGATTTTCACTTTGTAATATCGGCACTGTCTCTTTCCCTCGCTTCTCTCCTTCATGAAATGCACCACTGTCACGACCCCTGGGGTTAAAGGCCCTGTGCTAAAGGAGACAGGACGGAGGCCAGGCAGAATGGTGAAACAAAGAACTACTGGTGTAACCCTAGGCTGCTGCCTCCACGCTTCTTGTTGGTCAGGGGAAAAAACTAAGCCATCCTCCTACAGATTACAGAAAAAGAAATGTTGCCCTATACATGCCCCTCTTTAATAGAGTATTCAAGGCAAATACTTGAATAGGAAGTTAAGTCTCAAGAGATAATTATGAAAAATTAACATACATCTTTCTTTATGCATTTGTGCAATGCTTCCTTAAACAAGAGACCACAGAGAAGAATCCAGAATCACCTGGGGGGAAAAAAAAGTCCACTGTGTATTCACACCCCATTTTCTGTGGTCACTCATCCATTAATCCTGAGCAGTACACTGAGGAACAGAAGCATGCTGGTACAGTAGTACACCAACATCAGTTCTTCCCAGTTCCCACCCAGGAATGGAACCACTGGATCATATGGAAAATCTACTTTCAATTTTTGAGAAATCTCCATAGTGATTTTAGTAGTGGTGAGACTAATACACATTCCTAACCAATAGTGTGCAAAGGTTCCCTTTTCCCTGCTCCCTGGATAACAGTAGTTGTTTATTTTGTGATTGTTTCATTTGTTATTTTCGGGATGACACACCATTCAAAAGGTGGAATCTCAATGGACTTTTGACCTGCATTTCCCTGGTGGCTGTAGATACTGAACTTTTTCCCTTGTATTTACTGACCATTTTCATTTCTGTGTTGGAAAAGTGTCTGTTCTAGCCAAACGCTCATTTGGCTATTGGGTTATTTCGGAAGGTTGGGAGAGGTCACTGGTGTGTGTGTGTGTGTGTGTGTGTGTGTGTGTGTGTGTGTGTCTTTTTATATCTTTAGAGATACAAATACTCTGTAAAAAGTGTATTTGGGGAAGGTTTTTCTCCCACCCACAGGCTATCTCCTAACTTTATGGGTGTTGCTTTTGCTATGTGATAACTATTGACTCCATGCAGCCCATTAGCTAATGCTTACTATTATTTCCTGAGCTACTGGAACCCTGTTTAGAAGGTGATGGTGGTGTTAAGTCCTGCTGATTTCTTTTTTTACTCAGTATAAAACCCAAGCCCATGTGTATTAGTTAGGGTTTCAATTGCTATGAAGAGACACCATGAAAACAGCAACTCTTATAAAGGAAAACATTTCACTGTGGTTGGCTTACAGGGTCAGAGATTCAGTCCATTATCATCATGATGATGCATGGTGGCATGCAGCAGACATGGTGCTGGAGAAGGAGCTGAGAATTCTACATCTTGATCCACAGGCAATAGGAAGTGAACTGAACTCATCTTAGCTTGAGTGTAGGAAACCTCAAAGCCCACTCCCACAGTGACACACTTCATCCAACAAGGCCACACCTATTTTAGCAAGGCCACACCTCCTAATAGTGCCACTCCCTATGAGCTTATGGGGGCCAATTACATTCAAAATACCACACCATGGAACCCTGCTGCCTACATAAAGCATCTTCTCCAACACAACTAAAACAATCTAGAAACTTCCTCACACACACACCCAGTGCTCAGTCTTCTGGGTGATTCTAGATCTTGTCAAGTTGATAATCAATATTGCCTGTCCTATAGGTATGCCAATCCTTTTATTCAAATTATGCTTTATGGTTTAATTAAATGTTATTGTTTTCTTTATGTTCTCTTCTATTCTGCTATAAAAATTTACTCTTGAACATTTAATCATGCTGTCACTATTATAATCGTAGAGTTTATATGCACTTTTGCTAAAATAAAAACCATTTTTTTGTTCATGTAATACATCCTTGACTGTTGTATAAAAGTTTCCTAGAGGTTGAAACATTCCATCCTGCTGGGAAGCTCCTTAAGCAGGAAGATGAACAACTCAAA
The DNA here is from genome assembly GCF_049852395.1 of Peromyscus maniculatus bairdii. Lineage (NCBI taxonomy): Eukaryota > Metazoa > Chordata > Mammalia > Rodentia > Cricetidae > Peromyscus > Peromyscus maniculatus. Next base: position 47,124,767 of record NC_134869.1, read on the forward strand.
ATAGCTCCAGGAAGTCCCTGAAACTGACCAGATTCACTAGGCCCCTCCCTGCCAGAGTAAGCTAGAAAGATTGCTGAGACTCACTCTCAGATAAGCCGAGCTACAAAGACTCTCGGACAGGCCACGTTGAAAAGAAGACTCTAAGACCAGACCAGCTGCCTAGAAGAGGTTTAGACCAACTCAATCCTCACTTCATTCATTCATTTTTACAGAAGTAGTGTGGTCCTCTGGTTTCTCACTTCATATATTCATTTTTACAGAAGTAGTGTGGTCCTCTGGTTTCTCACTTCATATATTCATTTTTACAGAAGTAGTGTGGTCCTCTGGTTCCTCACTTCATTCATTCATTTTTACAGAAGTAATGTGGTCCTCTGGTTTCTGACTTCATATATTCATTTTTACAGAAGTAGTGTGGTCCTCTGGTTCCTCACTTCGTTCATTTATTTTGTTAGCTGTCTTAACATGAGTCTCTTCCTCCAAATGAAAAACATGGTTTTGTTTGGATGTTTAATCAAATCTGTAATTTAATCAGTCATACTGCCTTTCTACAGTCTTTTTTTCCATTACCGTCATGCTTATTTTTCTAAGTAACTTGGTCACATTACACACACACACACACACACACACACACACACACACACACACACACATTTTTTTGGTTTCACACCTTCCTTGCTCCACTGTAAACTAAATATTAACAGCATCTCATGAGCATGTATAATCTGATAAAAACAGAGAAAATAGAGTCCTTGGTTATTCAACTTGTATTTGTCATCACCTTAGGTCTATAATTTCTATTTCAATATATACTGTATCTCCAAATTGTAATGTTATTTAAAACTGTGGTCAATTTTGTGGTTGAAATTATATGGTTTCCAGTGTAAAGTTAGATTCTTATTTTGTTATCTACAAAATTGTGATTTGAAATAATGTCTTATTTTCTATGGAGGCTTTTAAAATAAATAAATGATACTTTTATTTACTCTTGGAGGATTTTTGTACATGTATAGAATATATTTTGATAATACCCATCTCCAACTTCCCCTTTCCATGCCACCTTTCAAAGTCATGCCCTCCTCTTCCAGACCCCAGGGAGTCAAATTAATGGTGCCTGTATGTGCATAGGCATGGGGTCATTCACCAGAGCATTGGAAGCCTATCAGGAGTCTCACCCCTGAGAAAAATACGATTTTTCTCTCCCCTGGCAGCTGTCAATTGCGGATAACCCTTCACCTGGAGATATGACCTTGTGAGACTCTCTCTTATCCATGCCAGAATGTTGACTGGCAGATTCTTGAACAGCTCTAATGCAGGTAACCACAGCTGCTGTTAGTTTATGAGCACAATGGCCCCATTTTATCTCCAGAGGACACTATTTCACCTCCATAACATCAGGTTTTCACAATCAACCTTTTTACCCCATCTTCCATGATGGTCCCTGAGCCTTTTCGGGTGGGGATGATATATCCAGTTGAGCACTCCATGGTCTTCTATTCACTTCAGATTGACCAGTTGTCTGTCTCTGGATTAACCACTGCCTACTATAATAAGTAGCTTCTCTGATGAGGGTTGAGAGATGCACTAAGCTATGGGTATAAAGTAAGTATTTAGAAGGTGGTTCAACACTATGTCTGCTTAGAAAAGTAGTCATTTTTCTCATATGACTTGATATAAAACCTATGATCTCCTCAGCCATAGGTTCTTGGCAGGGTTTACAGTACCACCAATGACTTTGCTCTTAGGAATCCAGCCTTCAATCCAATCACAAAGCCACTAATTAGCTCCAAAACATTTGTGCCACTCTTGTGCCTATGGCCATAATTTGCTAATTAATTTAACATCAGTGACAAAGTTCTTTTACATCTTATTTACCAGGTAAAGAAGTACATGCACATCTTCTTGCCTTCCTAGTCTCCCAGTTTCTATAAAACTAGATCACTTCCACCTTTTGGCTCTTGTGAATGGGTACCCATTACCATGAGTTGTAACAGTAACTCTTCAAGACTCTGCTTGGAATTGATGGACAAATGGTAACCATGTCCTGGATATTCTGAGGAGTGACCAGACCATGTCTACAGTGGGTATACTGTTTTACAGTCCCTCCTGCAGTTAGAAGATCACAGAGTTTCACATGCTGCTCATCCCACCAATACTTGTTATTTTCTAGTATTTCAGGGCTTTGTTTTTAATCCTTATGGATTTGAGATGGGATTAAACATCCTCTAAATCATTTGCTGTATCCATTCTGTGGCTGAGCATACAAGAAGGTCCCATAAATATTCATGGAATTAAAGTGAAAAAGAGCCACGCCCAGTGCACCTCCTATGATGTAACCCCATCTCAAGGGCACTGGGCAGGGAGCCCGTTTTCTCTCACTTCCGGCTTTGCTAACACAACCTCTATCTCTCTGCTTCCTTACACTGCACACTTATACAGCTATAGGAGTAAAATCAGAGATTTCAAGACTGAATATGAAATTCCTTAGTTTCGCTAGTTAACAAAACAATGGCTTTCAAATATGTGTGTGTGCATGCATATGTGTTTATGTGTACCTTCTGCCGTATACGTAAAAGTTAACATATGCACAATTACATGAGGAAGACTAATACTCAAGGTGACCTTGTGTCAAATGCATGCATTAGAAGCAAATTTCAAAATTACCCTAAATTAAAAACATTAAGGACCGTGGGGTTGTATTACGTGGGATGACGATTTCTTTTTTCTCATGGGCCAGGCTTCAGAGACATGGTGATATTTGGGAGTATTTTTTCTATGTGTTAAGTGTTCAGAGCAACATTTGTGCTTTTCTGCAACTAGGCAATAGTTAATTCAATCAAGAAGCACTAATTAATTACCTGCTAAATATAAGTGCTACACCTAGTGGGCTCAGAGAAGAGCAGAAGGCCTTGACTTATTTATGAGTGGCACATTCTGGGGACAGACATCCCAATGCCGAGAGATCCTCAAGCAAACAAACAAAGCCGCTAAATGCAAGATTTGAAATGTAAAGGGTAAGAAAATCTCGGCCATTCATAACATTCCAGGCGAAATTGCTTGATTCTAAGGACAAGCTAGACTCCTATCATTCACTCTATCAGTTTGATTGAAGTCATTCGGTACACCACATGCAGTCCATCAAAAAAAGCCCTGGCAGCCTGACACTGTTCCTTCCGCCTATAATAACGTGAAGTGCAGGAAATTGAAGAGAAGGTTGAACCAGTTCTGTGAACCATTCAAAACAGTGTTCCTAGAAGCATCTTCCTTGGGAATACCAAACATTTCAGTTCAGAACTTGAAAATCAATTAAGAGTAGTGACAGAGGAGTGAGTGAACGCACACCAGAAGAGAGCAAACCGATGAGCACTTGCAATCAGGATTCATGACATTCCTGCCCTGTGCATGGCAGGAAGAAACAGACAAGATGGTCGAGTCACCATTGCCCTCCACGCTCCAATAAGGAAGATTATCGTTATCTCACACATAATAGACACAAGCAACGGACCCTACAAACAGGCCACAAACAGCCTAGAGCCCACGCTTCTGTAACCTTGGCCCTGGCCTGGTGACAGCCCTTAACTTAATGAGGTCTCTTGTTAGTTTGCTAGATTATTAATCATTTAGCAACATCACTACACCACACTATAACAGCAAAACATTTTAGAAACACATCCCTTCTCTGTCACTGCGTCACATCAGCTATTCCACCATACGACAGGAAAGATGGTGAGATACTTAAGAAATAAAAACTAAATAACTTCATCTAGGCCATCGTACTTTTATTTCTCCTTCCATACACAATTTTTGTTCCTGTTCATGAGCTTCCTGTCATACTGTTTTATCTTCGTATATCATCTATAATCCCGCTAACAACGTTCCGTGAAAACCGTCTATGTTCTCTCCTCCTCACCGCTATTCTCTCATCTGAATAGTGTTTTCTTTGACCTGTCACGATAACCTCTGTACACATTATAGCACAGTAGGCCTGTGCTTCGGACTCCGCGTTTTATATGATTTCATAATATACATTATTTATTAACTGTGTTGATAAGAAGTAAAAGTAATTCAGTTATCCAGTTGAAAATGGTGACTGTTGGCAGACATCATCAAATCACTGTTGATGATATTAATCACAAAGATATATAAAAAAACAGAACTGGCTATGAATAGTTCTAAAATATGTTAACAGCTGTAAATTTACAGAAAGATCAATTTTTCTTAATTAAGTTAAGTTTTGTTCTTCTAATATTGGGTTTGTTAGGAATAAAGACCATAAAAGAAAAGAATAATAAATTTGTTAAATGTCATAAGAGAAGAATCAGCTTTAAGGGGTAAACAAGATTTAAATACACAAATAGAAAAACTCATTGGGGCATCCATTTGGCCAAAATAATTTTTTAATCAGAAGTTACACTATTATGAATTACATGTCAGACCAAGCCAAAAATCAAAAGGGCTCTACTTAGTAAACACAAACTAAAATCTTATGTAAGAAAATGACATCACCAAAGAAGTATTTCTTCTGTAATTGACTAAAATCAACATGCACTAAAGGCCAGGAAAAAGGTGTCACTTGGAAACGAGCTGAAAAGGAAAAATCCATCATCAGGTTGGTGTCATCAGGAACACCCTGCCCACAAAGGTCACCTTGGGAACTGAGAAGAAAAAATCCAAACAAAACAGAGATGGAAAGTGACCCTCAGAGGTTCATGATGCATTTAGAAAAAAAATCCCAACAGTGCCCCACCCCAAAAAAAATGTGTTTCTGGGTATATCTAAATTTCACTCTAGGAATTTCATAGAGCAAAAAATAAATCCCAATGTCTAACAACTGACACTTGATTAATGAGACAGACAACATTAGTGAAATTAAAAGTGGAAATGTAACAAAAAGAAGGGACAGTGCACAGAGCCAGACTAAATTAGGAGTGAGTCGAAGTCAAGATAACAGTGGGGACCGATACAGAATACTCATGGAGCCTCACATGAAGAAAGAGAAATCAATGAACAATTTTTTAAAACTTGGAACTGTTAGCATGGCTCTTGAATGACAGGCAGACAGAAAAATGATAAGCCTCTCACTAATCAAATCTGCTCAGACTCATTGCTCTCCTAGCAGGAGCACTTAACACAGGTACAGAAGTTACATCCAGTACTGAGCCACGTGTCCTGACCAAGGCTCCAGCATTACCTACCCTACAGGGATAGAGAAATAAGGAAGAGGGGAGTTAGTTAAGAGATGCCCCCAGCTGATAAAGACCACTCTTAAGCACAAATGTGAACCCCAAGTCCTCACTGGGAATTCAGAGGAGTCTGCCTTATCCATTCTCCTCGACAAACTCTGCTGATCTGTGACAACGAGGGGGTGGGGGACTGAAATGGAAGAACAGAGTAACAGCTTGTCAAAAAGCACTAGTGATTTGTACCTAAGAACAAAGAGGTCCTGGAGACTGAAGATTACGGACAAAGAGCATGAGCTACAGAGGCAGACAGGCAACAGGATAAGCCATTCAGTGCGAGGGAGGATGTAAGGGTTGGGGGACATCACTAAATTGGGCTCAATTCGGCCAAATAGTTCAGATTTGTGATTAGGAAACACAGAATCTTTCTTCCCAAAAAAACTAATAACCCAACTTGAGTAACTCATGCTTTAGAAATGATTTTTTTTCCCCAGCTAACCAAATAACCTATTCAAATGTTGGTACTAGAATGTGGACCTGGCAAGATGGCTCAGCAGGTAAAGGGGCTTGTCACCAAGGCTGACAACCAGAGTTCAATTCCTGAGCCCCATGTAGCTGAAGAAAGAACAAATCAGTTTTCACAAGTTGTCCTCTTACCTCCATGCACACCGTGGTGCATCTGCATGTATACACACACACACACACACACACACACACACACACACAAACTTTTTAAAATGTTATATACATATATACATATATATATGTATATATGGATCATAAAATGATTAGCTTGGGGGTGGGGCTACCCCTAGACAGGGGGTCTGGGTTCTATAAGAAAGCAGGCTGAGCAAGCAGGGGAAGCAAGCCAGTAAACAGCACCCCTCCATGGCCTCTGCATCAGCTCCTGCCTCCAGGTTCCTGCCCTGTTTAAGTTCCTGTCCTGACTTCCTTCCGTGATGAACAGTGATGTGGAAGTATAAGCCAAATAAACCCTCTCCTCCCTAGCTTGTTTGGTTATGGTGTTTCATCACAGCAATAGTAACACGAACACACTAGTTGTATTCATTTTCCTGTAAGTGTCATGATTTTGTTTTCTCTTTATGCCTGAAGAAAATTTCATTGTTTATATGTATCACTTTTTTCCTCCATTTATCTGCCAATGGACACCTAGGCCGGTTCTATTTCTTAACTGTTTGAAAAGTGCAGAAATAAACATGGTTGTACAATTATCTGTCTCTGTTGCATGCCCATTTAGAATCTTGCTGGTAGCACGGCAGTTCTGTTTGCCTTGGTTGGAGGAACTGCGACATCGACTTCCATAGTGGCCTCATAGCTAGCATTCCTACCAGCTCTGTGTAAGGGCTCCTCTTTACACACAGCCCACCGGCTGTATAACCATTCTGGTTAGGATGAGATGGAACCCAAAGTAGTTTTAATTCACATTTCCCTGATGGCTAAGGATGGTTAACACTTTTTCTAATATTTATTATCCATTCATAGTTCTTTCTTTGACGGTTGTTTATTCCATCTATTAGCTCATTTGATTGGATGGCTTTATGTCATCGGTGTTCAATTTTTGCAGTCCTTTATATTCTGTAGATATTAGTCCCTTATCTGGTATATAGTCAGCAAAATCTTTTCCCACACAGTAGGCTGCCTCTTCACACTGGTGGTTGTTTTTTTGATGTTCTGCATTTAAATGTCATGTAACCCCTTAAGAATATTTTACAACTGGTGTCCTTTTCAGAAAATCCTTGACAATGTCTGTATCTTAACCTACCTTGTACTGTTTTCTTCTAGAAGTTTCAAAGCCTTACCTTAGAGTTTTCTTTGTGTGTTCATTTGTTTGTTTGTTTGTTTGTTGGGACAAGATCTCATTATGTAGCCTTGGCTAGTCTTGAACTTGGTATGTAGACCAGGCTGGTCTTGAACTCAAAGACTTGAGTGCCTCTGTCTCCTTGAGTGCTGGGATTAAAGGCATGTGTCCCCACACCTGGCCCACCTTAGAGTCTTTAATTCATTTTGCATTGAGTTTTGTGAAGAGCAAGAAATCTGGATCTAGTTTTATTCTTCTACATGTTGATATCCAGTTTTTCCACCACCATCTGTAGGAGAGCTTCTGTCTTCCAGTGAATGCTGTTGACAGCTTAGTCAAAACTTGGCTGGCTGTAGCTCTGTGGGTTGTCTGGGAGTCCTCTACTCTATATGCCATTGGTCTTTGTGCCAGCTAGCACTGTGATGTTTTTGTAACAACAGCGCTCTGATATACTTTTAGATGAGATATTGTGATGCCTCCAGCATTTACTTCCTTCTTAGAAAATTCTGGCTACTTACTTTTGCAATACAATATGAATTTCAGGAATCCTTTCCAGTTGGTAAAGCATGTCATTGGATTTTGATGAAACTGCATTGACTATGTAGAGACTTTTAGTAATATAACCAATTTTACAATATCAATTATGCTAATCCACAAAAAACGGGAGATCTTTCCATTTTCTGGTAGCTTCAATTTCTTTCTTCAATGTCAAACTTATTAATAGAAATGTCTTTTGCCTCCTTAGTTAGATTTATCCCATGGTGTTTTCTAAAATTATAGGTTAACTATTAGTGGTTCCCAAACTTTTCTTCACATTAGGATTACATGGAATCTTTTGGAAATTCCTAATCCTAAACCACCATCCAGAAGTAATCAAATTACATCTTCCTGGGAGACCTCATCATTCTTTTAAGCTCCCAAAATGAGTCCATTGAGCAGACAGGTTGAAAGCCACAGTGTTAATGCAGAGCCCCTAAAGGAAACTCTTGAGTCCCTGGAAGCAAGCCTTGCTGCAAGTAAGAATCCCAGAAGGAAGGCTGCAAACCCCCAGGGCCCAGCCATACACCAAGAAGATTAAATTACTAACATAGGGGAGGCTGGGAGCCAGTCACTAATTTTCTTGAAGACTCCAAATGTACTGCCAAGTTTGAGAACCAATACTTTAAACTAGAGGAAGGTTTGTAATACTAATTAAAACTGTTAGAGGTCTGGGCAAAGAATTCCACTGATAGAGTAAAAAAATCTTGTTAAAATTCTCCAAAAGAGAAGAAGAATATGCATTGTGTCACATGAAAAGAATAATGCTCTAAGTAGAGCAGTTATTATGTTAACTACAATGCTGAAAATTGGGGAAGGAGACCGAAGGGAGCAAAGACAAAGGGGAGAGAAGTATAATCTATTGTCATTTAAAGATGTATAATCGAGTCTCTCCATCTCGATACAAATGATGAAATATGCTTCTACGCCACCACTACTTTTAGCAATTGTGTAAACTTAAGAAACATTTAAAAGAAAGACTTTTATTGGTAGAAAACAGTTGCCAACGATTCAAATGCATATACTAAGGGGCTGGACAATTTCAGAGTAAGAAGGGATCGCTTCTTCCCTCTCCCTCCCATTCTGATCAGTTGCTTCCGGCTACTCGGCTCCTGCCGAAAATTATCCCAGTATAAACAAAATATATATCATGCTTTAAATGCCGCAGAATGGAGGGGAGAATTAAGACGGCTCCATGAGATAACTTTTAAGTGTTTATTTAATCTTCATTTTTATGTAAATATATTTCAATGGAAGTTTTAACTACCATTTAAAATGGGTTTTCTAAAGTATAATTAGATACACTGTCAGATGGGAAGACAAATTAAAAGTGAAATTCACACTGTTGCATGCAGTAGCACTCAGGAACAGCTATCTTTTGTTCCACTCGGCTCATAGCAATGAATTCCAGGGGCCACAGTGTAGCTGGAGTTTTTCTGGTCCTGCCTGGCTCACCGTCAGGACAAATCTCTCTCACCCGCCAGTTCCACAGCCACTCAGACCCAACTAAGTAAACACAGAGAGACTTATATTGCTTACAAACTGTATGGCCATGGCTGGCTTCTTGTTATCTACTTCTTATATCTTAAATTAACCCACTTCTATTAATCTATATTTTGCCACGTGGCTCGTGGCTTACTGGTACCTTACATCTCCCTTGTCATGGCAGCGGCTGGCAGTGTCTCTCTGCCTCAGCCTTCCACTTTCCAGAATTTTCTTTCTTGCTTGTCCCGCCTATACTTCCTGCCTGGCTACTGGCCAATCAGTGTTTTATTTATTAACCAATCAGAGCAACACATTTGACATAGAGAACATCCCACAGCGCCACAGCACAGAGGATCATGGGTGAGAAGGGAGACTAGTATTCAGATTGCTAAACAATGCAGTTTCATTTTGTGGAACACCCATGTACTACACAAACTAGGATCTATCAAAAGCCTCGGTTATTATCAGTTCCTCTAAGCCAGCAGCTAGGCATGCACTGACAATTCATGCTTATGTTTAAGACTAAAGTAGTGGCAAGAATCTACATAGCAAATAATTTATGGGATGATTTTTATGAATGTTAGTCCTAGGTCAAAGTCAGATGAATCAGCCAATTTTTATTTTTGTCACATGTAATCAAGGTGTATCACATGCTGTTTTGATGTGCAACTACATGATGCGACGGTTGGTATAGTCTAGGCAAAGAACTCTATCAGTTCAGCTACCCCTCTTGAGTTTAGAGAATATGAAAATGATTCTACAAACCTCCAGTACACAACAGAGTTTATTTACTGTAATGTTCACGCTACGCAGTAGACAGACTGACTCATGCTCTGTAGGTCTGATCACGCACCTTGGACTTTTGTCTCCCTGTGTCACTCCACTCCCTACCTTTCCGCTCTAAAATGCACTTAGCATATTTTAGATCCCACATATAAGGAGATCCTGACGTAGTCTTCTTTCTGGGTCTAATTTATTTTACCTACATTGTCCTCTAACACCACTCATGTCATCAGAATGGTGGGCTTCCTTTTTCAAAGGCTGAATAATATCTATTAATATCCATTATAATTATAAATCCCCCAAATTTATATTATCCATGTTTCTGTACCTCTTCATCTACCGAAGAACACTCGGGTTTCTCCCATATTGGGGGACTGTTGGTAATGTCAGAATGAATATGGTACACACATACCTACACCTCCCCCCAAATGCAGAGTTAGGTACAATTCTAGCTGTGCACAGCCTCCCTGGAACAATGACTAAAAAGTACGGATTTTATATTTTAAGTTCTGGAGCATGATTTTTGCAGCATGGTGGGCAGAGTTCATAAAAATGTATTCTACCTCTGAAAGAGGCTGAGCAGTTAAATCGCAAGTGCGCTCAGCACAAGAAAAAGTCTTTTCATTAACTGGATTGTAAATCATTTCACAATGCGTACAAATATCAAACCATTCCAGTGTTACCTTAACTATACACAGTTTTATATTTGCCGGACACAGCTCAGTAAAGCTGAATGGAATCAATCACTTGACCAAATGATGCCACTAGGTAGCTCTCAATTCTAAATTTTAGGTCAAGCCCCCATAGAATGCACTAGTTACCCAATCCAAAGGCAAAATATTCTTTTCTCAAAAATCTGAGTTATAATAAGGCATTTCCATCATGACAGGGGAAGACTAAAGTCCTGTTTTCCTTTATTAACTCTATAGTGTTAATGTATTCTGGGATTTGGGGTGAATTTTCATGCATGATTCTAAAAAAAAATTCAGGTCCTTGGGAAGAGCAACCAGTGCTCTTAACCACTGATCCATCTTTCCAGCTCCAAGACTGGATTTCTTCGTTGTTTTCATAGCCTCTCAAAATTGAAGATGCCTTGAATTCCCCTGAGGAGCCTCTGACTAGATCTGGATAAAATGCAGATTCCAATGCACCGATTTAGACTTATTGAACTTGAATCTCTGAGGGATGAGAGCCTAGAAATGGGAATTTGGCAAATACCTTCTCCCCGTTTCAAAGCCCTGCCAGGCCCTGTGATGTCCATAGTCCATGTAGCAGCCTCTGAGAAACTGTAAGAAATGAGTACTAGGTAGGCTTGCTCACCCTGGCTGATCCTGGCATACATTTGCATTGCTTCTCAAATTAGGCAATCACAGAGACAGTCAGTACATCCTAGTAAACGCTCGCAACTACCTCTCAATCGGAGAGACCAAGAGCATAGACAGCCCTGTGCTACCCAGGAAAGGATGTGGAATCCATTGTCATTGGAAAATGCACTTGCTTCTCTGGTATGGGAAGCAAGGCTGTCATGTGAAACCAAATGGCATGTGACACTTACTTTCAGATAACTTGCTGTCATCCTGTTTTGCTAGCCAATGAATTCCTGTTCAAATGAATTCCCTTCAAACTCCCCCAAATACCACAGTTGCCTTGTAATTGTGCAGTACATTGTTTAATTACCCTACCACTGAATAGCACTCACTACATAATTAGGTAAATAGTAATTATCCTTTGAGGAAGCAATAACTAAGTGGAAGTGGTGTACGGTGATGTGAATCACAGCCTTCCTGGGTAAGCACAAGACCGAGATTTTTAACAAAAGCTTTGGAAGGCAGCCACCAAAGGACTTCTTATTGGTCACAGGTTTCAGGTTATCTCAGATAGAGGAGGAAGAAATAGCATTTAATGATGGAGTGGTGTATCTACCATACTATCCACTCCTTTCACTTTAAATCAAGTGAGTGTGTAAAGCCAGATCTCCGAGAGACTGAAAGCAGAGACCTACTCTGTTCTTGCAACTCACTCATACACTGCCCCTCAAAGGACCGGAAATGAAGAAAATGTCAGAATTTACAAAGAAATGGGAAGTCAAGATGAAGTGACTAAACACTGAAAATAGGAGAGGAAATGAGAGGGAAATTTTTTAAACAACAAAATAAAAACAACCACAAGGGGAAAGAACATGGGTGACGTAAAGCAAGAACACACAGCGGCTGTCTGCCCCAAGCTGCCTCTGTCACCACAATAAAGATGCCCAAAGGGAGAAGACCAACACAACCACCAGACTTCCTGAATGAAGTCCCCAAAGAAATCAAAAGCAAAAATTACCAGCCTGCAGTGTCCATTCCCCATCCCACACCCTGGAGGGGAGCTTCATAGTCCTGTGTCCTGTGAGAGCACACTCAAATACCACACTATCTAGAAACACCATTGCTACTGATTACTCAGAAAAAGTTTCCAGTATGAGTGACTTTCAAAATTTACTCCATGCTCATGACTTGTTCAGAATGCCTTCTTTTGATATGTCTTCCCCTCTGATGGCACCCCTGGAGCCACTGTGTAATGGGCCCCAAAGGGAATATTTGCTTTCCTTGTCTTTTGAATCCTGAATGCAAAGATCTTATTCTTCTTTTCCCGACACTCCGTCATTAAAATGTCTCTCTTGCTTCCACTTCCTGTCCAGCTTGTTTCTGATCTCCTTTTATCCCACAGGCCAAAAATCCACTCTCTACATTTCAAGTCCCATATCCTTAAACATTCCCACCTCTTTAAAAACATTAGGTATATATGAATCAACTTAGACAAATAAACAGCAATGCAGTGGGATAGTCTATATGTCAAATGCTCTGATTGGTCAATAAATAAAACACTGATTGGCCAGTGGCCAGGCAGGAAGTATAGGTGGGACTAACAGAGAGGAGAAAGGAAAGGACAGGAAGGCAGAAGGAGTCATTGCCAGCCGTCACCATGACAAGAAGCATGTGAAAATGCCGGTAAGCCATGAGCCACGTGGCAAGGTATAGATTTATGGAAATGGATTGATTTAAGCTCTAAGAACAGTTAGCAAGAAGCCTGCCACGGCCATACAGTTTGTAAGCAATATAAGTCTCTGTGTTTACTTGGTCGGATCTGAGTGGCTGTGGGACTGGTGGGTGATGGAGATTTGTCCTGACTGTGGGCAAGGCAGGAAAACTCTAGCTACACAGCAGAGTCCTTCATGTGCATCTTATTTCTATTTTTCTCCTACTGGCTCTTTTAATTTTGGGTCAGATTCTTAATATCTGTCCGAATTCCTAAAGGCTATCCACGCTACTTTATTTACGTCTAGTTTGTGGCCTTGATGTGTGTCTTGCTAAACATGCACATCCTGCAAATACTTCCTCTGCCCTGTTTCAGATATTTTGGTACCATCTGGTCTCCAGGAACCCCCCTATAAGCATCTGAACAAGAGGATGAGAGATCATCATTAGACATGCTCCTTCACCTTTATGAGTTTCCTGCAGTGAGTGCCCAGGCCTGACGTGAGGGGCTGTGGAACATACACATTAAATGCTGCCAGCTCACTTTCCATAACAACTGCTCTCACCAGCAAGTAGGACAGAGAGTGGATGTTTTTCTTAAAAACCGTCACCCAGCGCTTTTCATATATTTAAGACTCTTTAACTCTCTGTCCTACCCCCCATGGATCCAAATTCTACTCAAATTTAGTTTTAAAAGAAAAAAAGAAGAAGAAAGGTTTATTTCAGAAAGCATCAACAGCTGGGATGAAATTTAGGTTGAGTAGGAGCTAAAAGGACAATTTTAAAAGGTTCAGACTTCAAAAAGGAATAGATTACTGTGAAGATTATCTTTAAAAAGTTAGACAGTTCTAGAATTTCCTAGGGAACGTTCTTATTTCCTTCATAATCAGCCACATCTCCCATAAATTTCCCACTCTTACCTATGGGATGCAAAATGACTCCTTCTCAGCTATGAACACGCAAAAGTGTCCATCTTGGTCACCGCCTACTCTAGCCCAGGAAGGATGCCACTGTTATCACCAAATAATAAGAACTGGAAAGGGCAGAACTCCGGGTCTGGGACCCTACAGCTATTAATCAATCACCAGTCTAGAGACTGAGCTGCAGCCTGTACGTTATGAATAGAATAGAAATCCCCTGCCCGTCCTTCTCAGAGGCCATAAATGAGCATAAAAGTGCTACTAACCAGAGGAGGCTAACATCCTCATGTCCTGATGCTCATACCTCTGTGATTTCAGGATAACTCACCTTCATCTGTTTATACGTGTTACTGTGCTGTTCTGTGACTGCACTGTGGATGCCAGAGTCTCTACCCTGAACCCTCCCCAGCCCTTGTATCCCCACAACTCACTCTTTCACCTTCTTTCAGGCCTTGTTCATGTGTTAAGTTAGCAAGAACACATAGCCTACTCCCTATGTAAGACTGGGCCTCCTATGGGAGGACACACACACACACACACACACACACACACAGAGAGAGAGAGAGAGAGAGAGAGAGAGAGAGAGAGAGAGAGAGAGAGAGAGAGAGAGAGATTGAGAGTGCATCAACCCTATCTTCTAACTATGACATATTATTCTTCAAAACATTCATCACATCTTTCTCCCCACTAGAATATAGATACTGTCAATGGAAGAATTTTGTCTCTTTTATGCATTCTTTTATCCTTGGCATCTAGAGTGCTACCTGGTACAAAAAAAAATATAGTTAAACATTTATGGAACAATCTAATTTAGATTACTATGGATGCTGAAGATGGAATAAAGAACAAGAGAATTCTGTCTCTACCCACATGGAGCCGACGCTCCTGGAAACAGTTTGCAGCAGAGCTCAGACCTCCTGACACATGTTCTTCCCCACCTCCCCCATGGACAACGGTCTGCAGAGGATAATATTTGATGGTTTAGCCACAGTTGTGGGAAGACACTGACTACAAAAGTTGAGTAAGTTGTTCTTTTCCATCATGGATCTTGGAAGACTTTGTAGATTTTGTAAGAGATCCCTTCAGATTAGAGGCTACACATGATGAAGTAGCCATTAGGATTCTTCAAAAGACTTATATTATTTTAGATTTATTTATCTTATTTGTATGAGGATTTTGGCTGTGTGTATGCATTCATGTGTATACAACATGCATGCCTGGTGCCCACAGAGCTCAGAAGAAGACCTTGGATAGCCTGGAACTGAAGTTACAGATGGTTGTAAGCCACAATGTGGGTGCTGAGATCCGAACCTTGGTCTTCTGCAAGAATAACAAATGGTCTTAACTGCTGGGCCATCTATCCAGCCCCACATTGTCTTTTATCTTATTTATTATTATTTATTATTGCATTATTTTTAAGGGCACTTACAATTATATTTTGCATATGGGGTGGTTTTTGCTCTTTCGGTAAAGTATCCCAGTGATAATCTCATCAGTATGTATATATTCACACATGCACACACACACACACACACACACACACACACACACAACCACTTGCACAGTGTCCTGAGTACAGCCACTGACACCTGGAGGCGTTTCTGGGATTGTGTGGCTCACCCTGTGAAGTCTCGATCTTCCTTTTCTACCAAGCCTTATTAGAACTGTGATGGTATTCTCCCAATGAGCCTGTTAGGAAACAAAGCTGCTACACACACACACACACACACACACACACACACACACACACACACACACACACACACACACACACCGGGATGGAATGAACATCCTCCTTTGTATGGTACACCAGACCCCTAGACTAAACTAAAGGAAAGGGCAAGGAACTGAGGCTTTAAACACCATCCTAGAATCTAATCACAAAAGCGGGAGGAAGTGAAAGCTGCTTTGAATGTGAAGTCGAGCTGATCATGCAATTGACTCTCTCAAAGTCTCACTTCATTCCTGTTGACAGGTCATGCTGCCTGACACCAAAGAAACCAATCAATCAGCCAGCCAGACCTGTCCCTGCTCTGAGAAACAGAGACTTGACACTTGGGAGGGATGTTGGGATCGCTTTCAGTTGTGTCATGTGGCCTAAGTATGGACAAATCCAGGATGAATTGAAACATTTTGCAAATAATTTCAGCACAGCTGATTTTGCCCTCGCTGTGTTTCATCCTAGTACTGACAAAAGGGGAAGCCTGACGCCATGGAGACTTCTAGTCTTAAGCTTCTGAAGAACACAAAACAATAACGGTTTGTTATAGTATGTTAAGAGGGAATTTATTATGCAGTGTTCTGGATGCTATGTGGTTTTTAGTGGTTAGAGCCAGCTGAAATGATTTCTGGGAAACTAGATGTCACAGTCCTACTTTCTATTTATGAACAACAATCTCCCCCTATTCGGGGACACAGAGTTAGCACGCAGGACTGAAATACAAACTTGAAAAAACAACAAATCACCTCTTGAGTTGTCCTGCTTTCCCAAACTTTATAAGAACACTTCTCTTTCTTTTTATTACTACTTGGAAGTGAAAATAAAGAATTCAGTCATACTTATTTCCAATGAATTATGTTTTTCTCAAATGCCAAATGAGACTATCCTTTTTTTGAGAGTCACAACTTGTGTTACTATCTATAAAAATTATTTTGACTACTATATTTAGATGTGAAATATGGATCTGCATGCATTTTACTTACGTTTAGTCTTTGAATGAAGCATGCATTAGTGAGCAAGATACTGGACCATTCTGTGTTCTTCAACCTGCTCACCCAACTCACTCTCATACCCAGAGCCCCTGGCTCTCCCTTTCATCACCATGTGGCATAGCTTCCCCTAATGATGCCTAAGTAAACAGCCACTTAGAGACCCTGGGACACACAATCTTTGGCTTCGTGTTTGGTGTGCTTCCTATTTAAAGAGTATTAACCAAAAGAAACCAGACTCAACAAGATAAATATCACATGTCTCTTCTTATGTGTGGAATTTAAACGTGTGTGTGTGTGTGTGTGTGTGTGTGTGTGTGTGTGTGTGTGTGTGTGAGAGAGAGAGAGGGGGGGGGAGCACACACTACAGGGAGGAAGAAGAGGTCTTCAGGGAGGGAAAGGGGGAACAGAATTCACATGACATGTAAACAGAAGGGGAGATATTGCGGAGAAGGAAGGGGACCAGAAAGAGGGTCAGGAGGACAAGGAGTGTGACTGGGAAGAGAGAGAAATAAGATGAAAGTACATTGACATGCATGAGTGAGAAAGCCGTAATGAAGACACTCAGTCTGGATGCTAACTGTAAAAATCAAATATTCTTAAAGTTGAAGGAGAATGTCAGTATCAACCAGTCACCCGGCCAAGTGACTGAAGTTCTAGAAATTTTAAATTTAAAAGGTCTCCCACCTAATGATAACTGGATCTAAAAATCACTCACCTTGCCTTTTTGATTATTTCTATCAAATAAAGATAAATGATATTCTGAAAAGTATGTGTATAAGCGTTTGAAAACAAGAACAATTAAAATTCTAATAATGGCATAGAATATGATATATACACAGACTTTGACAGAGTGAGAACCAGAGAAGAGGGAGTGGATCTTCCATGTGGGAGACTCACTATCTTCGTGGCTAACACCATCATTTGCGAGTGGATATCTTAGTCAAGACAATGAGCCTCAAGAGGCCACATCTTACAGAATTATTTGCAATAAAAAAACATGTAAATTATTTCTTCTTATCACATGTAACACACCTCTCCTCCAAATACAAACAAAATAATTAAAAGCAGTATTTTTTCTCGGATTTTAAGCACTCAGTATCCTAAGCCAGGAGAGGAAACATCTCTCTTGTTCCTTTTCAGAATTCAGAGCAAACTTGCTTGTAGTAGTCCTAAGAATCCTGTTAGGGCAGCGGGCTCCACACTCATAAATCATAATGTGTTTCCTTGCAGCATCCTCTTTTCACTTAGCTGAATTAAAAAGCCAAAGGGGGTGAGCAGAAGGCTCTCTAGTTTCTGTTAGAATGAGTACTGTAGCTATACATCTCTGCCTGCTTTCCAAGCCAGTAATCCATCAAGGTCCAGGACAAAGAGAGAAATGGTCCTGACCAGCTCATCACTGAGCAAATGTACCAGTATACTTCTCTCTGGGTGTATATGTCATTATTGCACAGAATACTTTGTGTTTTGCCCTGTCCAAAGTAAATTCACATTATAGGAGTCCACACAAATCTGCATCCTGAACAATGGTTGTTGACCTGCTGGGTTCTGTACTTCCGAGAATATGATGAGGTCTAAACCAATAATAGGCTATGACCTAAGAGCCCTTCAATTATTCAGGTTTTCCTCCATGTCAAATAAGTTGGCAGAGCTGGTAAATAAAATAATAATGTAATATCTTACAGAAGGTCTTTTCAGTAGAAGGAAGGGAGTGGCTATAAACAGAAATGTTGCCCCACCACAGAGCAGACTCTAAACTCCCAGGAGGAAAATCTGCCATTCTTGTAAACTGCCAACTTAAATGGAGACTCGAGACAAATGTTTGTTGAAGCAAATTAAAATCAATGAATTTCCCTAAGGCTTAAATCATATAAAATAAGTCAAAGATTATAAATCATCACCACAATGAATTAGTGTTCAATTAGTGTTCTTCTATAGATGAACTGGCACTTCCAACAGACACCATGGAATGCAGCCAGGAGGAGGCTTGTCCTGACCGGGTCCCCTTCTGTAGGGCTGTCAGGACACGCCTCCTGGCCTAATCCTGAGCTGCACATAGAACTCAGCACCTTGCTTCACAGGTCTCAGGGGGGGATCCCTTTCTCATGAGGTAGATCCCTTTCTCATGAGGTAGATCCCTTTCTCATGAGGTAGCTGTTTAGAGAAACATCTCCTGTTGGTTTAGTTTTCATTAATAATCTCTGCCCTCCCCACTCCCTCACATAATGTGAGGCATTTCAAGCTATAGACCATAAAACCGACTAAATACATTCCAAAGTGCTCCAAAATTTATAATCGGGGAGAAAATGTGTTACAATATTAACACATAAAATAGCTAACTTCAAACGGTTAAGACCAGTCAAGAATCATTTTGGAAACAACACAATCCAAAGAAGCATGTGAATTCATAAGAGGTAAATTCTGCCAGTGATAACCCACAGCAAGCACTTTTCCAGTGACACTTTGCATGACTCCTCGAGAAGCAGAGTGGTGTGGCCCACATTCCTTTAACCCCAGCCCTTGGGAGGCAGAAGCAGACAGATCTCTGTGAGTTTGAGGCCAGTCTGGTCTACAAGAGTGAGTTCCAGGAAAGCCGGGTCTTTGCACAGAGAAACCCTATCTCAAAAGCTCCCTTTTCCCCCTGACCAAAAAAAAAAAGAAGACGAGGATGAGGAGGAGGAGGAGCCATGTTTTCACATTAGCCCATTTATTCCGCAACTCTGCAGGACTGTAACGGTAGTATATACCGCAATTTTAATTTAAAAGTTTTCTTTGAAAAGTAATTTCAGTTCTGACCAAATCTCAGGATATAAAATTACGGGACAAAAATACCCGGTATAGGAAAACTGAAGTTTTAGCTAAGATGTGTAAGAATCTGCTGACGCAACCCAACCCCAGCAATGGAGCACAGAGGTGACGCCACCCTTATTACACAGTTAGAGCCTCCTGTCCTGAACATTCCTGTAAGCTGCCACTGCAGACCTGATTGGTCAAGAGGCAGCCTGTGCAAGCCAGGCCTCTCTGCTGAGTGCTGGGGGCGTGAGAGTCTGGAGTCTTCACTGAAGTCACACAAGCTGAGAAGACACGTTGACACTTAGGAATAACACTTTCATCCTTGTTTCGACAGAAACAGTCCTGCCTCGACACAGAGGTGGCAGCACCAGTGAACAGATCCATTTTTTTTTTTCCTCAAACACAAATACATTTTCAGTTTCTTGCATCCCTTTTACAGTGCACAGAACACAGGTGACTTCAGCCAGAAAGAAAGAAAATAAATAAATAAATAAATAAATAAATAAATAAATAAATAAATAAATAAATAAATAAACAAACAAACAAACTTAAGGCATGTATTTGTTAATAGTGTTAATAGTGAGTTGGATGTAAGTTCATGCTCAGGGCTGTGCCCCAGACACCACGCGCCAACGAGGAACTATAAAATAAGTCGCTGGTGTCACCTCACCAATGTAGAAGGTTCCGCTGCCCTTGCACAAGATCAAAGGTAACACCTCCCTTGTGCAGAAAAAAAAATGAGTCTATCCCCTCTCCTCCTCCTCCTCCTCCTCCTCCCAGACAAAGACTCCTGTGAAAAGCTGGATCCTCCCATTAACTTCCCTATGTTACTTACCACACACACACACACACACACACACACGCACACGCACACGCACACGCACACGCACACAGCATAACATTTGCAACTGTATGACTGTGACAAGCACCCAGCTGTTTCTATAGAGTCACTTCTGGCTGGCAGGGGATATAAAACATGGGCTCCCTGCGCTGTAACTGTTTTACAAATCCTTCTCCTCCACCCTTGTTGACGCCCTCCTGATTCACTCCGCTCCCTGCTTCTTGAGTAGGTGGAGCTGGAGGTGATGAGAAGCTTGTGCTAAAAGAGATATTACGGAGCTGGTAATGTCTTTCCCTGCACCCAGACAAGACATAATCCAAGAGCGGCATCTGGCAGGCTTCTAATCTTCTACAGAAAGTGTATAAAAAGGCTCCAGAATAGGATGTCATAAAGCATATTGCCCTCACAGCCTCTTAGAAATTGGTGAACAGAGGAACGGAGAGGAAAAGATACCAATTACCAAAGCTGAAGCGTTCAACTAGTATGCCTTAAACGTGTACCCACTCTTATTATTTCAATGATTTTAGTAACTGAATCATCTTTCCTTCATCTATTTTTCCCTCAAACACAGTGCTCCCTACAATTCACTCTGCAACAGACATCTGCTGAAATATTGGTTCAATATTGTGCCCAAGAATAGTTAGCTACATGTGGCACTACTGCTGCTCTCCATGTAAAACTAGATAGTTCTACATTTGGGGTACAGTGAGTAAGGAATTCCATTTCACCGCTTGGATTATATTTTAACTGCTAGTACTTAGAAGACAAAGGATTTTAATTAGAAACAAGAATTCAAAACTCAAAACCGCTATAGTGTAATGAGAAATCCTTGAACTACCAAGGAGGACTCAAAGCTTTCTGTTAAGGCTTTCTTCTCTCAAACTCTCTGAGCCCTTGGCTCATTCATTTCTTGTCTTTGGCTGTTAGTTTCAGTGTCTGCTCTGATCTAAGTATTCTACCAGTTTCCCCATTAGTCTTTGAGTTTTCATTTTTTTTTAAAGGGCAGTGTTTAGTTCAGAGAATTGTTGTGAACGTTTAGTGGAATTGTTTATGTAGTGATGATTACCAAACAATAAAGCACATATGCAATTATGAAGAAACTATTACCAAAAAAACATCTAATTTCTTGATTCTGTACTTGATCATTACCATGAGAAGGTAGGGGAGGAAGAGATTAGAAAAGAGATAGATCTGTATGCATAGGATATAAATTATACATGGTAACCATACTATGTAAGCACTAACAAGTGAAACATAATTTGTTGGCTTGATGGAAATGGAGAGGCAGAATATTTAGGCAAAAAACAAAAATGACTTTAAGCCCCCAGAAAATAAATGTACATGAAATTAAATATAATTTATAATTTACTGGACAATAAAGTGAAAGGGACAGTAGAACAAGGTAGTTTGTGCCCTATTCCAGAATCAGACTCTCTGAGTTTAACTTTACCACTTACAGCTCTTGTTTAAGACAGCTGTTTAATCTCTGGGATTCAGTTTCCTGCCCCATAAATGATGGCCGTCTCTAGCATCTGCATTCTGGAATTGTTAGGATAAAGTAAGTTAGGCTTTAAAAGTAACTGCTATGTAGAACTGTGGTGGGGTGTTATTTTAAGATGTGTTAAATTCGTTTATGCTGTGCATCATTTGTTTAATGGATGCAAAGATGTGTTGTATTCTTTTATGTTGCATTTGTTTAACTCCATGAAGCTGTGTTGCTTTGCTGCCTAAAAAAACCTGATTGGTCTAATAAAGAGCTGAGTGGCCAATAGCAAGGCAGGAGAGGTACAGGCAGGGCTGGCGGACAGGGAAATAAATAGGAGGAGAAATCTAGAGAGCAAGGGAGGTGTGAGAAAAGGAGAATGAGATGAGGACTCCAGGGGCCAGCCACACAGCCACACAGCCAACATGGAGTAAGAAGGAAAGAGGATATATAGAATAAAGAAAGGTAAAAAGCCCAGAGGCAAAACATACTTAAAGAGACACAGGATTATTTAAGTCAGAAAAGCTGGCTAGAAACAAACCAACCTAAGGCTGGGCATTCATAAGTAAGAATAAGTCTCAGAGTATTTATTTGGGAGCTGTGTGGTGGGCCCCCAAAGAGCTAAAAAAATCAACTATATAGAACATTATAAGTCAACGTAAGATTGAGCTATTTACAATATAAACTTCTTATCTTTTCTATTAAGGAGACAGATTATCAAAAGGAATAATGCTTATTAGCCAGTTCAATGAATTCAACTATGAATACATAGAATTATTGGAAAAATATATAAGACTTCCTGCTGCCCACATTAAACTGAAAATTCACCCACTGTCTTTTAAAATTCTATCTTGTCATTTATTACCACATATTTCTCATAATATCTAACATAACTTCTTTAGTTCAGTCTAGCTCCTGCCTCTGTTAACTCTTTCCATTAACATAAACACACAGTTCATCTCCTGCATCAATCCTCCTTATTTCACTCATTTATCTTACAGAGAAATTCCTTGAAATAGTTGTCTGTCTAAATGTTCTGATTTGTTCTCTCTTGAGCCTCTTACAACTGGGATTTTGTCCCCTGTTTCTCTCCCTAACACAGCCCTTATAGAGATCATCGGCGATCCTGACACGGCCTACCCTGCTCACCTGTCATTTCTCAGGGTCCCTCTACTCCTCTGTTGAGCATAATCTATCACTACTGACCAGATCCTTCCTTTGAAACAGGAAGTGACCCCAGGACACCGTTTTCCTCCAATTATCCTCTAACACTGGTCTCCTTTATGTTTCCTTTTCATTCTCCTGACCTCTAAACATCAAAAGAACTTAGGTCATTTCCTTGGATATGTAGTCTTTCTTCTAACTCCTGTGCTCATTTTGTCTAATGATAAAGCATGGCCTGCCTGTGATCCCACCACATAAGTGGAGACAGGGGATGCCCTCAGCAAGCTGGCTAGCCAGACTGGCCCAAACAGTAGACAGTAGCCAAAGTTCAACAAGAGTTCTTATCTCAGTATGGAAGATAGTAAGTGATCAATGAGGCTTCCACACATATGCATACATGTGAGCATGCACCAACATGCACCCATGCAGGCAAACATGGAGGTACACATACATGCTACATAAACAGGTATGCACATGAAAAAAAAAATTCCCTCAAATCTATAGCTAGTCATGGTGTCCTTGTTTAAGAGTCTACATGGTAAGCCAGTTATAAGTTCTAAATGCGTTTCCTTCTACATGGCCACCTTCCTAGATCACTGATGCTATCTTTCTCTCCATTAACACTTGGAGCAAGGTGAACCTGGAAAATTACTTTTCCCCTTTCAAATGGAAAAACCTCCAGTGACCCTTCTGTTTGCCTTGGGCAACTGTAGATGCTTTTTTTCCACCTGCCAAGCATCTGCATGGGATGCCCCCGACCCCGATGAAACTCATCACTGTCATCAGGAATTGTTTTCAGACACGAGATTAACAACATCATTAAAAGTAATTAAAATCTCATGGTTGTGGGTTCCCTGGCACACAGTCTCACAGCAGATTCCCTGGTTCTTCTCTGGTGCTTACAATCATTTTGCCTCCTCTTCCAAGATGCCCCCTGAGCCTCGGTTGCGTTGAAGATGTATCCATTGCAGGTGAGCAGCCCCTGTCAGGTGTTCCCCGCATGTTGACCAGTTGTGGCTGCAAAAAGAGGCTTCTTGGATGAGGAGTCAGAGATACTCTTATCTATGGCTATGGCTGCCTGATAAGGCCTAAATAGTGATGACACCAGTTGGCATGCCAACATGGACCAGGGCAGTTTTACAGGGCCTCAGCCTTCGGCGGAGAGCTACAAGAAATTAAAAACTGCTGAGAGAGGGAGAACTGGTTTTCCCCAGTGGTGAAGCCCCTAAATGGTTAACCAAGTGGTTAGTCCTGAAAATGTACATACAAACAACACTAAAGGAACTCAGCAGGTTGGAGATAGATAGATAGATAGATAGATAGATAGATAGATAGATAGATAGATAGATGATGGATGGATGGATGGATGGATGGACGGACGGACGGATGGATGTAGATGTAGATGTAGATATAGATACTGATGTATAATTTTTTTTAAAGAGGTCATGCAACTGAGTAAAGTTGGGAGCAGGATTGGTAGTCCTCCCCAGGGAAGAACACACCAATCGGCTGTCCAGTGCCAAATGGCCAGCTCTGAAAAAATATATGCAAGTAACATGGTGTGGCTCAATAGGTTCTATTTAGTGATGTGTGTGTGTGTGTGTGTGTGTGTGTGTGTGTGTGTGTGTGTACAAATGCATATATGTGTTTAATAACAATTAACATAAAAAAGGCCATGAATTTGGAAGAGAATAGGGATGGGTATAGGGGAGGGTCTGGAGGGAGGAAAGGGAAGGGAAAAATGTTGCCCATAAATTACAATTTCAAGAATAAACAACAACAAAAAAGAAGCTGTGAATCTGAGAAGGGAACGTGGGAGGTGTTCAAGAAAGGATAGAGGAAGAAAATGATGTAATTATATTTAAATTAAACTTTACAAAATAATAACAAAAAAGAATATTATGAGAAGGCTCGGAAGCAATATCCCTCCACAGAAGACGATAGAAGCAATATAACAGACAAGACCTAAACCGCATGACATTGTCATGGTGTCACCAATTATAGAGACTAGGACAACACTCCTGCTCAGAAACACAATAATTGCTCATGAGCAGCTGTAAACCAGAAGACTGTTTACCACAGAGAGATGGAAACAAAGCAAACAAAGACAGCTGCCTCGTGAAGGTCATGACCACCACAGAGTTCAGATACAAAGACGCAGGGATTTCCTTAGGAGTCTCCTGCTCCTTGGAGCCTCGGCGGTCTGCTACTTGCTTTGTGCAATAACAAACAACTTTAAAGACACAAGAGTGCTCTTTATAAACAGAGATCACTGGGATGGAAGACTGGCGGCACGACTTATCATCCGTGCAAAGAATACACCAGAACAAGGTGTATTTGATTCGATCAAGGTCCTTGCTCAGTAGACTCTTGCCTTCTCTCCCATTCACATCCATCACTGAAACCCTGCATTTCTGTAAAGATTATAAAAATCGAGTAACTTATAAATGAAGTCACCATGTGTTCCTCTCAGCTTTTCTTTTTCTCAGTCCCTTTGAAAAGGGACTGTAAAAAAAAAAAAAAAAAAAATGGAAAAGCCGGGCGGTGGTGGTGCACGCCTTTAATCCCAGCACTCAGGAGGCAGAAGCAGGCAGATCTCTGAGTTCCAAGCCAGACTGGGCTACAGAGTGAGTTCCAGGAAAGGCGCAAAGCTACACAGAGAAACCCTGTCTCAAAAAAAAAAAAAAAAGAAAAGAAAAGAAAAGAAAAGAAAAGAAAAGAAAAGAAAAGAAAAGAAAAGAAAAGAAAAGAAAAGAAAAGAAAAGAAAAGGGACTGTGAACTTGCTACCGGATGAGCTAGTATTGATAGGATCTTGACTCCTCCAGGCCAAAGTTACCCGGTTTGACCATGTGATCTGCACCAAGAAGGTAAAATATTCTATTAGTTTATTCACTTACAGAGTTGCACTGTATGATTTAATTACAGGTAGCTGTGAGATGCAACTCATTATCAGAGGTTTGGGCACAATTTGCATTCCCACAACTCCAAAGTAGGGCTTTTATATTGATGATCACAACCTTCTAGCTGTTTGAAAGCTTCCAATTACTGCCTTAGTGTTATCAAAATTACTGTGTTTTCCTTAGTAATTTAATGGAACTTATCATCATTATCTTCAGTTAGAATTTCCTTATCAAGTTAATATGACTTAATCATTAGTGCTATGATCAATTGTATTAGTTTGGGTTACCACTTTAATTAATAATATGTTTTACACAGTACTGTTTTCCTCTGTTTTAAAATCATGTAAAGGTAGATTTCTCTCAGATGTAATTTTTTTCAGATCACTTTCTTTCCAAATCCAAATCTATGTCCAATTCCTATCATTTGGTTTCGCTCTGGGTTAATGTTTCTACATGATTCTTGGTTATTTCTCCTATACCCTGGCTGATACCCCCACCTTCTTTAATTTCAGAAAATGGAAACTCCATTCAGAAGAAACTTCCCTGGAGTCCCCTCCTTTCAAAAGCTATACTCGGGCCTTTGGTAAGTACTTTTACCTCCTTGTTGCAGATTTATTCATGACCCAGCCAGTCCTCAGCATCCATTCCCACCTCCCTCAAAAGCCCTTTGCCTCTCCCTTGTGGTTCAGGCCATAAACTCCATGTCTCTGCCTTCACCTTTTCAAGGTCCCTTTCTACCCATACAGAGAGTGGGAGCGTACAGAGTGAGTCGTCGTCGTCGTCCTTTGAAAATATTTGAATAGCCTCCCTTTACACTCAAAACAAAGTCCATCATTTGAGCACGGCCTCCAAGGCCCTCTCTGACGCAGTTGTCACTTACTTTGTGACCTCATCCGTCACTACTCCCCATTCACCACCCCCTCAACCTTATTTTCTGCTTCAGCTACCTAGCGCTTCCTCTTCTCCCAGCATGCACCGCTCCACAGATCCATGAGAGTGGAGGCCTGTGTGTTTTAAAATGTTTCTTTACACCCTGACCCAAGAACAGTGCTTAGTGGTTTCGTATATTTACTCTAAGAATGGACAAAACAAAATAATAACCTCTCCCCATATTGTTTCGTAATAATAGTTCCTACACACCAAGTGCCAGGCGTGATGCCTACATTAGGCTAGACGTTTGTGGGAATGTGGAAAACAGCACCATGGTCCCTATGTCATCAGGGAAGAAGGTGACATTCAGGAAGTTATCTGAGTTTTATATACAGATCATACACTGGGGATTGTAAACTTGGGTTTTAACAAGGAGGAGTTCTTTACATTAGGCCCCTGTGAACCTGATGTACACATTCACCTTTGTTTCCTAAAGTTCCTAATGTTTCCCATGTACTTACATCTGAAATGCTCACCTTCTGAATCTAAAATTCAGATTTCTACCACAAAGTATATTAATTTCTTTGTTCAACACCCTACTTATCCACATAAATCATTCTAATGTTTATCAGTGTCTCCATGCTCAAGATTGAAGCTCTTAACATTTATGAAACACCACAGTCTCATGGACATGTTATTACTACCATGTTGTAGATTCATGTATGCTGTTTTTACCTGTTCAAGCACCCAATTGGGGGCTCTTGTTAGGATCTATTTTTATTTAAATGTCATTGATAATGTTCTTGAGGGTTAAATGAGGTACTAAGCTAACATATAGATGCAAAAGAATGCAAGGTACTTGGATATCACTGCTGTCATTCAAAAAATCCTTGCTGTTTTTTTTTTTTTTAACTTTACTATAGATTTTGGCATAGATGCCCACTCACCCTCCTTGATTTCTATATCTTTATGCTTCTAGTTTTCTTTCTGCCTGTCCAGGGACTTTTTCCTCAGCTTCTCCTTCTGGCTCTTTTTTCCTTTTTCTCAACTTTAGATGTTGCTTAGAACTGGGCCATCTTCTGATACCGTGCTCCATATATCCTGAACAAATTTACTTTTCTTTATTTCCAGCAGAGAGACAACTGTCTCCTGGGCATAGCAGTTATGAGAAGACAAACTTGATTCATAATTAAGTGAGTCACGAAGTAAAATGAATAAATGCATGTCACTATGACTGGCACCCGGATTTCTAATTTGAATCATTGTAGCACAGTGACAGATGACACAAGGTTTTTGACAAAATCAATCAAACACTCCATTGGCTCGCCCCCCCCCCAGTAGTCACCCAAATTGCTTAGAGATTAAGAAATTTTGTCTTTTACAAATGCAAATATATCATAGTATGTCTCTTCATCTACTGAGGAAGTTTCAACATTTTTATATGTATGCACAATGCATATATACAGAATCAACCTTGTGAGATTGCATTTTAACCAGTCAAATTTAAAACAAGAAGTATATCAGAATTCTAGGAGTAGGTACATAATTTATACTTCCAGTTATTGTAAACGGCATGAAGATGAAATTCATGGTAAAGTGCAAAAAAAAAAATTAGATGATTTAAAATAAAGAGGGAAAGACTTTCAAAAGAAAAAAAAACTTTGAAATAAAATTAGACACTGAAAAACAACAAGGGTGGGCTATGGGTAATTGAGCAGAAGTCCAGAACTGCTGTCTGCCTGTCGTGATCATTACTAGTACTTTGCAGTCATGCATCTGATAAACAGTTGGGTTGTTTTCTCTTTTAGGATTTGTCTATCTTAGATAACACACACATTCATTTTCTGTGTGGGGCTTTTTTGAAATGAGCTATGACTTGATAGGCACCATCATGCGTTTTCTTATGTGAAATGGTCCTATCTTATGGCTATGTTTCGCCTATTGCTTTGGGATGCATGGAGTGAGTCCCTTCTGCATGCACAAGCCAAATATTTGGGAAGGGGCAACACCTGTGGTTGAACAGCGGGGCAGTGATATGTCGTCTTATTTTCACCCCGTATGTGTAATTATTCTCAAGGCAGTCCTAGCATTGCTGGCTCCTTGGGGCTACAGGGAATGTCGATACAGACAAATGATTCCATTTTACAGTGGTGTTTTTGGCACTCCTTTGCCAAGGATCTTTCTTTTTGCTGCTGCCTCTGCTGCTTTAAAACGTATTATTCTTGGGACTCAAGAATTTTCACCATCATGATTTTAATCAAGGCTATAATTTGAGGATGTTCAGATGTTTGAAATTTTAGACTTTTGAAGTTTTTATTTCTAGGCATTTCAGCATTCATGGTTAGAACACTCGGGATTGTTTCTTTGCAGACTATAATCAGCTCTGGCCTTTCTTAGTGTTTTATCTCCTCATGTCTAGCATAGTACCCAATCCACAGCAGATACAGATAATGAATCAATAAGTGCACATGGAGTTGCTTACACATACATTTGATTGCATATTTGTAATTCTATTTTTATAGGAGTTCCAGAATCGACAAATCAATAGAATCAGAAAGTAGGTGATTTCTGCCTAGAGCTTGGTGTAGATGAGTACAGGGGCTTCGTGAGGGGGGTAATAAAAGTGTTCTCAAATTGATTTCAGTAATGTCTGTGTTACTCTGAAAATACAAAAACTACGCTGATTTGTTAAATTCATAAATTGTGGGGCTGGAGAGATGGCTAAGCAGTTAAGAACATGGACTGCTCTTGCAGAGAGCCCAAGTTAAATTCCTAGCACACATATTGGGAGGCTCACAATTACTGGTAACTCCAGCTCCAGGGGATCCAACATCTCTGGCATCTGTGAGCACCTGAACTCAAATGCACACACCTACATGCAAACTTATACATGTAATGAAAAGCAAAAATCTTTTTTTTTAAATATTCATGAATTGTAAGCATAAGGAAGAGGAAAACAGGGAAGACCATTATTTCAGAACCTTGAGTCACCCACATCCTGGCCCCCTTGTCCACCCCTTCTTATTACAACTGGTGCCTTAACAACCAGCGGTATGCAGATGTCGCTTGACAGAACTTGTCCTCTGCTTTCTACCAGAGCTCCATCTGCAGCCTTATGGGGCATTGCAGGAAAGTGCAACCATTCACTATATAGGCACACCTACACCAGACAGAAATTTCACCTAACAAACCCAACCCCATGGTAGCTAACAAACATTCCACTCTTATAGATCTCCAGTGTTTACTACTCCCTTTTTCAATATCTAGAAGTAACATTGAGGCACAGTTGCACAGGACCATAAGCAGCTCAAAGCAGCACCTTGGGTAGGTTTTTACTATGTTCTTTATTCATTTTCCCAGTGCTCTGCTCCTCTACCCGAGGATCGTGTCCTTTAAGAAGCAACAATCGAAATGTCTTTGTCTCAGGTTCTGCTTTGGAGAGGGGGCACCTAAGGCTCAGGAATCTCCCAAGTCTGCTTCTCAATTTTCATGACTTAATGATTAAGGACAGTGAAGCGGTATAAAGCCAAGAAGAGAAAAAGCCATGCCTTCTGGGTATCATGTCCAGCCCAATAGCCCTTCTTCCTAACACATGCTACATGAACGTTCACTGTCACAAGCTTTCTCTAAGAACTCCGTTTGCCTTCTCTGCCGTTGCAGGCTGAAATCTCTCTAAAATGGTAAGGCAGAATAGATCTTTTCTCTCCTGGGCCATTTCTGTCATAGTCAACTGACATAGTACTACTAGGTATTAACTAACATAGAAAACTAGTACCAAGAATAAGGTTATTGCTGTGATAATCCTTAGCTATTTGAAAGTGGTTTGTGGGATGAATGCGAGAGAGGTTGGAGGTGTAGGCTACAGAAGCTCTAGAATATTAGAAGCATTGGGCCATTCTGGTGGGAGTCTAGAAGACCAGAATTTCATGCTGATAAAAATTAGAAATTAATGTGCTCCTATTTGTATTTTTGTTCAGAATGGAACAGACTCTGTCAAAAATTAAAGCTTGTTTATATTACATTCTGTCCAAGAATCTGGCTATTATCCACCCATGTCCCGAAATAATAAATGAGACTGTATTTTTTTTAATTTTATATTATTTGTTTGGCAGAGAAATTTTAAAACAATACAGAAGTTAAGGTATGGCATGGGTATTGTTACATACTCTTAGTCAGATTTACAATAAGGCTCAAGAGAAAGAGCCATGCAGGGGATGTTTTTAAAAATGTGAAGTTTGTGCATAATGAATTAAAGTTGAGTATAAAGTATCTGTAACTGTTAAATATATTAGCATCGTTTTTAAGAGATCTCAGACTGGGACAATAGGAAGGGTGCCTTGAAGAAAGATCCCTCTGATCCAAGAGTAGACAGGAGTGAAAATATGAATTTATTTGAAAGGAGAGTGAGTGAAAAGAGAATGCTAATAAAGGGAGTCTCCCTGTGTGACCCTGCAGGAAAGGAGCCACACAGGGAAGTGATAAATTCAATCAAAGCATGTCCTCCCCTTCAAAAGCAGCTTCAAGCTCCAGACAATTTACCCCCTAGCTTTAGCACACAGGTTACAACTATCTGTTGTAATAAACAGATAGTTTATTATCTTTGTTATAAACAGTATCTTTGTTATAAACAGTAGCTTTCACTTAACAGTACTCAGGATGCATTCATGGGACAACTCCTCTGCCTCAGATGTTGCCATCTGGACATGCTAGATACAATAACCAAAGACAAAAGGCTTAAATGTGTTGCATAACTAGGTGAGATACAGCGAAGTTACATGGACGTAACTCCCTGAAACTGAAGATCAGGCCACCATTCACCAACTCACTATTGATAAATCAGGTATGAGCTAGTGAGTAAAGGTATATTGTATTCCCAGGTCCAGGCCAATCAATAAAGGAATTCCATAGACAATAATTTGAAACTCCTTAGAAACCCTTTGTGTTCCTGATTCTGTTTAACCTGGCAACTTAGCATTTTGTGATGGTGTCTTTTCCTTCAGGGTTTCACATGTTCCACACCCAGCAGATTAAGTAAATCTCAAAGAGTATCTACATCATTTCTTTTTTTTTTAATTTTCTCTAACACATCTGAGGACATGGTCATGAGAACCTTGACATGGCAATGGAAACTGTAAAATACATTGCATATCAAGTCTTAGCAAGGATGTGAAACTCATGGAATTCTCGGGCATTGCAAGAGTTAGTCAAAACTGAAATATTACTTTGGATCAATATTTGGAAGTATTTACAAATTGTAAGTATATGTACCCCATGAGTTAGCAGTTCCACTCTGATATATATTGGATAGGCATATGCACACATGTACACATATACATGTGCACACATATACACAACAAGTTCATAAATTATAAAACAATATATGGTGTAACTGAAAGCCAAAACAATATATTCTTCCAAGATAAAAATGAATGAGTAAATTCTAATATAGTCATACTATAGAACAACATATAGCAATGAAAATAAACTGGTGTCTTTCATATCAACATGGTACCTCACAATAACTATAATTAAGCAAAGGAAATAGGGCCTTAAGAAGTTCATATTCTATAATTTAACATGTACAAGGGTCAGAAGTGGATAAAATGAATCAAGGATAAAATTCAGATGAATGATTACCTTTAAGAGATAAACATAAGCCGGGCGGTGGTGGCGCACGCCTTTAATCCCAGCACTCGGGAGGCAGAGCCAGGAGGATCTCTGTGAGTTCGAGGCCAGCCTGGACTACCAAGTGAGTCCCAGGAGAGGCGCAAAGCTACACAGAGAAACCCTGTCTCGAAAAACCAAAAAAAAAAAAAAAAAAAAAAAAAAAAAAGAGATAAACATAAAAGGGGATTCAAGAATGTTAGCAATAAAAATATTCATGCGGATAAACTTTGAAATCTACATGACCGTACTTCTGTCTTCCCTCTGCCTCTTGATAACTCTGTACTATATGAATCATATGGAAATTATGAAAGGAAGAGAAGAAGCATCGTAGCAAACATAAAGACATTGAGACTTCTGGGGTTGTTCTATTGTCGCCTTGAACTAGTATTGCATAACTGATATTGCTAAAATTCTATGTGCTCCCTCACCTCCAATAAATATACTGAACTGACCTCTTACCCACTGAGCAACACAGCGCAGTGATTTCCATCACGTGTAAAAAGTACACTGATCATACAAACTAAAAACTATGTAAGTGAGTAACAAAATCAAAAGAAGTCATGAGCAGCCTTAGTTAGCTGTCTTAAATGGTGATTTTAAAATGG
This sequence comes from Peromyscus maniculatus bairdii, assembly GCF_049852395.1. NCBI lineage: Eukaryota > Metazoa > Chordata > Mammalia > Rodentia > Cricetidae > Peromyscus > Peromyscus maniculatus. Next base: position 47,157,538 of record NC_134869.1, read on the forward strand.
GATTTTAATGTGAATAAATCTTGAGATCGAAAAGTCCCACAATGTCATCAACAGGACAGTAATTTTGTCACCAGCCTATAGAACCTGAGGCCTCCCTACTCCTCTCTCTTCTGAAGAACAATATTGCTTATCCTTTGTCCAGCCAATGGGGAGGCAGGGAGATGTGAGGAAGCAGCTTGCTTGCTTTCTCTCTCTCTTTCTTTTTCTTTTATTATGATAGCTATTATTGAAAAAAATTTATTTGCTTTTTCCCCATTTATTGAAAATATTTTTCTCATACAATATATCCTGATTATAGTTTCCCCTCACTCTATCCCTGCCAGTTCCTCCCCATTTCCCTTCCCCTCCAGATCCATTCCCTTTCTGTCTCTCATTAGAAAAGAACAGGCTTCTAAGAGATAACAACCAAAATGTAACAAAATAAAATATAATATGATGAAGCAAAAATCATCCTATGCACAACAACCCAACAGGAGGGAAAGAGTCCAAGAGTAGACACAAGAGTCAGAGACTAAGAGTGATAAATATGGTACGTACTCACTTACAAGTGGACAATAGTCATTAAGTAAATGGTAACCAAGCTACAAGCTATAGATCCAAAGAGGCTAGATTAAAGATGAGGAGTCTAGGGGGGCATATGGATCTCTCTGTGAGGAGGAAACAGAATCAATTTTACTGGTGGACTGGGGCAGATAGGGATGGGAGAGGGGGAGTGGGGGTTGGGGAGAGGTGGGGTGGAGGGAAAGATTGTGGGGAGACATAGCTGGAATTGGGGGGGCACTTGAAGAGTGGTGTGGAAAGCTAGTGCAATGGAAACTTCCAGGAATCTATGAAGGTGACCCTAATGAGGACTCCTAGTAATGGATGCAGACTCTCACTGGCATCTCTTGAAGCTAGGTGAGTCTTCTAGTGGCGGAACTGGGCTACAGCCAATTGGCTTGTGGGACAAGGGGGTCCCATGATAGTCTCCAAACAACCAAAGCAGCTTTCTTATAACAACTGCCTCTCTCTTTCTCAAATCCTCCCTGATCACGGTGACGCTTGAACCCCATTCAAGTGTGAACTTCCCGTGGCGAACGTTCCTCCATGCCCTGACTTCCCTCAACAGCAGATTTTAACCTAGAAGTGTAAAACAAATAAACTTTATCTTCCCCAAGTTGTGTTTGGCTAGAGCATTTTATCACAACAACAGAATGAAACCAGAACACCAAGGCAACCAAAGCAAGTCACATTCATCCTCCTGCTACTATATACAAGTCCAGCAAATCCAAATTCCATGAAACTTCCAATCACACCTTCCAAACATACCTTGTCCTAAAGGTCAATCTACTAGCAGCTCATTCTCTCCAAGTAAGAGCCTATGAACTCAATCCTCAGGGGAGTCTTTGCCCTGGAGGAGATGAGAATGGGGGTTGGCTAGGGGGAATGGGGGAGAGAGGGGGGAGGGGGGAGAACAAGGGAATCCGTGGCTGATACATAAAATTAAATCTAATAAATAAATTTTTTAAAAAAGATCCTATAAGCCCTGCCCAGTGTTGATCCTACTAATCTTACAATGTCTTTTTCCTTGTCATGTCCTCTCATTTTGCATACTCTGGTTAAATTCAGTTACCAGCTACCAGAGTTGCTCTCTTGCATGTTCATGGAATCCTTTCTTCTGCTGTGGTCATCATTCCCCTGGGATTGTTGCATTAGTCTCTCAGCAGGACCTTCAATTTCTTTTTTTTTTTTTTAATTTAATTTTATTTTATTTTACAATACCATTCAGTTCTATATAACAGCCACAGATTCCCTTGTTCTCCCCATTCCTGCTCCCCTCCCCTTCCCCCCAGCCCACCCTCCATTCCCATGTCCTCCAGGGCAAAGCCTCCCCCGAGGACTGAGGTCGACCTGGTAGACTCAGTCCAGGCAGGTCCAGTCCCCTCCTCCCAGACTGAGCCAAGCGTCCCTGCATAAGTCCCAGGTTTCAAACAGCCAACTCATGCAATGAGCCCAGGATCTGGTACTGCCTAGATGCCTCCCAAACAGATCAAGCCAATCAACTGTCTCACCTATTCAGAGGACCTGATCCAGGACCTTCAATTTCTAACCTTACCTATCAACAGCCTGTTCCTGGCCAGGAGATGCTTTGGAAAATGTAAACTGAGTCAAGTTATTCTTCTAAGAACTCCCAAATAGCCTCTCTCTTACTCATAGTGAAAAATCAAAGTCCAGCAATGAGCTGTTTCTCTCCACCCCTCCCACAGCTCCACTGCCCACCCAGTGCAGATGGCTACACCCATTACATCTCTTCCTCGATCCCTCCAACAGAGGCAAACCACAGGGGCTTTGTATCAAGTGTTTCCTCTCCCTAGAATATTCCTAGCCTAAGTATATCACTTCCCCTTTGCGGTCTTCAAGGTGTGTTCAAATTTCAGCTGCTAAATGAGACTTACCTCAAAACCTCATCTACAAATGGCAGCCCTTCCACAGGCATGCAGTTGGTACACTCACATATATGCAGGCAAAAGACTATTACACATAAAATGAAAACCATCAATCTTGTTTTTAAATTGCAGCTAATACATTGCAGCTCCATACTCCCAACTTAATGCTTTGCTCTATTTTTTTTAATTTTTACCACTATATTTTTAATACCCACTTTACTATATTTTTTTATTATTGCTAATTGTCTCTTTCCTTTATATTGCCTGAAAAAGAAAAATCTTCATCTGCCTTATTTATTTATTCATTCATTCATTCATTTATATGTCCCAAATACCTATGGTGGTACCTAGTGCATAGTTGATGTATAATAAATATGCTTAAGTAATTTAAACATATCCTTATGTGTGTGACTAGCTGTGGTTCAGTAGAACCAAGTTAAGATTTACAGGGTTTGGGGAAAAACCTGTAGAAAAAAAAAAAAAGAAAGTTCCTTCCATCTAGCCCATCTCCATTCCTTTGTGTTATTTGCCAATATGTAAAAACATTTTCTTCCAGGGGCCCCCAGTGGCCACTCTAGGCTAGGACTTAGAGACCACCCCCCAGCAACCACATTTGGCTAGGACCCATAGTGGGCAATACCAACCAAAATAAATAAATAAATAAAACATTCACCTAACAAAGACAAGACCAGATATCTATGGGAAAAAAAAAACAAAAAACACATTCCAAGCATCATAACTCCAGATGGCTAGACACCATCAAGAAAATAATCATAAAGAGCCAGGACAATATGTCCCCAGAAGCCAGTAACTCTATTGCAATAGGCCCTGAGGAAAGAGTTTAGATGAAGCACAAGGCAAGGACTTCAAAAGAGCAACTATGGATATGCTCAAGGACCTTACGGAGGATATGAACAAATGCCTCAATGAAGACCATGAAACATAAACAGCTGAATGAAATAATGAAAACATTTCAAGACATGAAAGTAGAATTTAACAAAGAAACAGAATCACAAAGTAGTAGAAAATTCCTGATTGGCTCATATATTATAGTTGAAATTTTCTACATTTTCTACGTTAGAAGAAAATAAATCCAAATTGTAGATCTGTATATCTATTTACAGAGGCATGTATAACGTATTATTTTATAAAATATTGTATGTTACAAACAAATATCAGTAACTAACAATCATTTCAAAAAGGATATTATTTTATCTTGAATACCAACAACCATATTCAATTGCAGAAAGTGAAGAACAAAAATGGAATCTTTTGCGTCTGTTCCAAAGGAGCTTCAAGACTTTCATGTGCAAAAATGAAATCTTTTTAAAAAATTTGTTTTCACTTCAAAGCATGGCTTTCTCATCCCGGTCCAAATGGATCACCAGCGTGGCTCTTGGACATGTAATCCATGACTGCATTCTTTTCGACGCATCTACATGAAATAAAGAGAGCTAGAGAGGGCTGCAGAGAGCAGGTGTTTCTAATGCCACTGAGCAACAGCTGGAAGAGGGGAGAAGAGAGGTGTTAAAAGGGAGAGCAAACACTTGTGTTGGAAACAGCTGCACTGTAAGAAGAGGAGCAAGCATCCAGCCTCCACTCAGACACAGTCTGCGAGGAATAAACCCTGGTGTGGCCAGTCTGGTGAGGAATGCAATGGGGTGCAAATTGCTTTTGAGATAAGCAAGATCAGCAAGATAATTGCCCAATTAGTGAATCAATGAACAAGGGAATGAATTCATATGTCATGTGTGCACAAGTCAAAGGCTGCTCCGGCTCTGGGAAAGAAGAGGCTGGAGTGTGGGACAACTTGCTAGAGTCTACTTTGTTGCTCTTTCTTTAAAGAGTGGGCATAAGAGCTACCTCTTAACAGTGCTCAGAAATAACTAAAAATACAACTATTATATAGAACTCTTCTCTGTATGTACCCAAAGGAAATGACATCAGCACATCGTGAGCTGTTTGGGCCTCCTCCTCATTCCGGCATTATTCTAAAAGTCAAGATATGGAGAGCAATAACTAACATCGTACAAATAAAAAAATGATGCTACATATATAAGTCTGTATGTCTGTGTGCATGTGCATAGTGCTATATTATGCAGACATATGAGGAGAACTTGAACTCTAAAGTAACAAAGATGAACCTGGAACACATTAAGCTGAGTGAAATCAACTAAACACACAAAGACAAATACTGTTGAACCACACTTTTTTTGTGGACTGTAGGTTTTTCCTGAGAGGGTGGTGTTTGTTTTGATGTGGATGTTCATTTGTTTGTTTGGTTTGGACCAGATGTTTGCTTATTTGTTTGTTTGTTTGTTTGTTTGTTTGTTTGTTTGGGACATAGTTTCATGTAGCCCAGGCTGGCCTCAAATTCACTACATAGCTAAAGCTAGCCTTAAACTCCTAATCCTGCTGCTTTTACCTAATCCAGGCACTAGGATTAGGAGACGTGAACCACGATGCCTAGGATAATACGGAATGTTTACTAAAAGTCATATGTGTGGAAACAGAATAGACTCCTGGCTGCTGGGGGTAATGGGAGAAGGGTATCCTACATGAGGAGATGTAGGTCAAAGGGCACAAAGTCACAGTCCTGTGGCACAAGTCAATGTCTACAAAGCTAACGTAGAGTGGGAAGAGTTCTGTTAAAAAACATTCCAGTGAATACTAGAAATGTGCTGAAACACTAGGATTAAGTTACCACCAAAAAAAAATGATAACTGTAGGATGCTATGGATACGCTGGCTTGCTAAACTGCAGCAAACATTTCACTCACTCCCTCCCCGGCTCTGTGTATGTGTGTAAAACCTAACACCATGCTGGACAGCTCCCAGACACACTAGGAACGAATGAATGAATGGAAACCCAATGTTCTGGTTCTCTCCACATTGTCTCTGGTTTTACTTCTTCCCTTCTTTCTAATCATGCATTAAATGTAAGTTGCTGTGGTCTCGGAAACACAGGTACATCGCTTTAATTCATGCAGAATATAACTTTAATATAGAGAAAACGTATTTTTAACCTCAGTTACGTGTCTGTATCATTCTCTTGGTTGGTGAATATTTCATGTGAAATTTTAGTATGGCAATGCTTTCAGGGACCTTGAGCCAACCATGTTCTATATAATCAATAAAGTATTTGAAAGAAAAAACAAGGTGGATGCCTCCCTAACGTTGCCAGGCTGCACTAGAATGCCGGTTCTTGCTCTGACCAGCACACAAATAAATGGGTAGGTTTCCCTACACGCACTTTGTAGTAAGCAGAGTAAGGTGTAGACAGGTTGTTGGTTCAGAGTTAAGTTGCACGTAGTGGGTGGCCCCTCTCAAGAGTGCTCTTTTTAATACTCAGAATTGCCAGTAGGAAATCATGGCTGAAAAAGGAATCGCTGCAAAATGAGTATGGAACCATCTACCTTCAAATCACCTATGTATTAAATGTTTCATTATTTTTTTCCACCTCATAGATTCATTATATTTTCTTCTTGTTGGTCAAAAATAAAAATGCTTTGGAAGCAGAGTGTTTGAAACAGCATAAAATCTAGCCTGATGATAAAAGTGTAGGCCAAATAAGCTCTGTTCTGCTTTTGTTTTGTAAGATATGTATGTGAGATTTAAAAGTTTGCTGGGGGTTCTGGGTTGTTTGCTGTGAGTTGATTTGGGCTTTTTTGAACCTTCCTTTTGAATTCATCTATGCTTTCCCTTCGGTCATCCCAGGCTGTGAAGCCTGCCCTCTGCTGGTAAGAGGAAAATGACCATCAACACTTCAAGCCTGAAAGATTCCAGGAATTCACAAGATGTGAAAGACACACCAGCCTATTATAAAAAGTCAGTTGTTAGTTGTTAAAGTACCCATCACGTTCCTACTCCGATACTTAAAAATGGAAAGAAAACAGATTTGCAAGACGGTAAAGCTGAAGGTAAGTGGTGGGATTTATATTAGATTCCACATTTTATTTTAGCTCTGATAAGGAGGTCTAAGAGCAGCCATTGGGTGACAGAAAGGAAAAACACCCTCAGATCTATGGAGCCACATCAACTCAATGTTTGCCATGTTCTACCAGCAAACTGTTAATGATCATCTATTTCAAAACGTCCATTGGTTGCATAATGCAATCATAAATGGAAGTCGGTAATGATAGCTCTCCTCACTTATTTTCTATTCATTTCTCAAGTAAATTTCTGTTGGCCTTTTACTTATGTTTTTGTAAAGGCAGTAAGAGGAAACCTGGGCATATCACAAATGCTACAAGTTAATTAAAACTGATCTATTAACACGACATAATATCCCTTCCAAGACCAGGGCAACAATACACACTGCCTTTGAGGGTGTTGAGGGGCAAGCCTTGCCCTAGAAACATGACTGACTGAAGGAACTGAGGAGGGCAATGAAGAGCTCCTGTAAGATCTGTTACCCAATCCCTTCCTCTCTCCCACTTCTGATCTAGCCTCACCACCCTCCTGATATTCACAGAACACACTACCACATCATCCCAGGGAAACCGTGTTGTGATTTCTGAGCAATGTGATGAGAATATTATTTACACAGACAACACAAAGCTTGATGCTACAGCTTGTTTAAGGCTCTGTGTAAATGTCCCCACATCAAATGGGCCCTTCCCTTACAATCCACATAAAGATCACTGCTTCTCTTTACCCCGATTTTCTTAATGTTCCTCTCCTTTTATTGCCATTGTGACTTTGTTTTGTGTGTGGTCCATGTCTTCACACTGGGAACTGGGATGGGCGCACGCTCTGGGAAACAGTCATGTGGCTCATTTGTTCACTGTTCTGTTCACAATGGAATAGTACCTGATTCATAGCAACTAATCAATTAATATGAGTTGAATATATAAATCAATTATTTATCATGAACATTGCAGAATTAATTTCAGCTTGGAACCAGAGACTGGGTAGTCTAGTGACTTGTGGAACTTCTATGTTGTGATTTATAAAGCAAGATTATATCAAAATATATCCAAACCCTATCCCAAAGGAAGAAAAGATGAGAAAATCAATTAAATGAATGTTGGGGCACCATGAAAAAAAGTTTGATTAGATATTTAAAGACATTCCATAAATGACCTATAAAATATTATTTCTTCTGGATTACTGTTATTTCCACTTCATCAAGAGTGTTAAGACAAAGAATAGAAAGTAAAAATAATCTATAAAATACTACATTCCTGAGAATAGTTAAGTGGTTGGGTTGTTAAACATTTCACATAGTTTCTACTCCTTTTTCAATTAAGCTTAAAATAGATTATTGCTCCTCAAAGAACTAAGAATGGAAGTAGCAACAGAAAAAAAAATAATTGTGTGAGCATATGTAGTTCCTAGCTTTGTTTTATTAGAACATTGCCAAGCCTTATTGAAATCAAAGTATTTTAAAACAGTACCACCTGAGAATGTATCTAGTAAGTCTGATCCAAAAATTGTATGTGTAAAATTTCAAGCAAAGAAATGTAATACTGTCTTTAAAATATATCCATTATAACACAACTTTAGAATTTATTTATAATTTAGGATATTTGTAATATTTTTCATAATAAATCATTTGAATAAATTGTTTATAAATCAATTAAGTGAATTGAAAACCAAAAATATAATACTACATTCTTTTTTTTTCATTTTTCAAGACAGGGTTTCTCTGTGTAGCTTTGCACCTTTCCTGGAACTCACTCTGTAGCCAAGGCTGGCCTTGAATTCACAGAGATCCGCCTGGCCATATGCTACATTCCTTATTCATGAAGTCATCATGTTCCTTTATATTTGTCTTCGTAAAGACTGGAGGGAAGCAAGATATAGAAGAAGACAGCATCCTGTGCATGTTTCTTAGTTTATTCATTTAATAAGAATTTCTTGAGTGCTTTTCAATGTGCCAAAAACTCATTAACTGTTAAGAAGTCAAAAATGTGCATGGTCCCAACACCTTCAGAGCTGAAAGAAGATATTATGGGTCAGAGAAAACTTTGGGTTTGGAAAAATAATACTACCACCAGGAACATTCTCAAAAAAAAAAAACCTAAATATAATAGAAGACAAAAACCTAAGTGATTACCATCAGGAAGAAACTTTGCTATCCCACCCATTTACTACTCCCACAAAGTTACAAAAGAATCATAACCCTGTTTCCCAAGTGAATAAACCAATGTGAATGTCTGTGACGTATGAATTCAAAGACTAGGCATTGCTCAGATCACAGCTGTGGTCAGGTAGCCCTTAACCCTGAGCTCAATGAGCCCTTAACACTCATGCCTCCAACCTCATAGAGTAGACTTGTCTTCCTTAAATTTCTAGCTACAAAGACTGATGGGAATTCTGGAGCAACCAAGGACTGTGTGAACAACTCCAAGTCCTCTATAACTGCTCCCAAACACCTCTTCTTATGCCATCAGCACGAGAAAACCGGTGAGTTTTCATTTTGCTGTCCAGAAATGGTAGCTAAGAAAATATTGCCCACCGTCTGTTTTTACATCTCCCTATCATTAATTTTTCAAGTATTCAAAATGTTCATGAAAAGCCATGTAAAATAGCACGTTCCTGAGAACAGCTGAGCGGTTAGGTTGTGAAAATGTAAGACAACCAGTGAAATCGTGGGCTTGGCTAAGGCAGACCAAAATTAAAACACCAGCCTTGCCAATTCTCTGACCCCATGTGTCTCGTGGGTAAGTGGAGCCAGAACTGACTGCCACATTTGTAAAATGCTGCTAGCCCATGAAAGAGTATAAGGCACAGTGACAACAGATCCTACGAGGAACTTAAGCAAGATAATAATAATCGGTGTATGGTTTTTTCTGAAATCACCTCACTGAGCATCTTGAGCTGGAATCTATAGAAATCAAGAATTTCGGAGACCTAAAAAGACATCAGTAAAAGTTAATTAGGGCTGATGATAATAAGTCCTCCAACCCAGGTGATGTACGCCGGTGTGCTGAGAACCATCAACAAGTGTTAAACATCTAACTGTCAAAATATTAAATGTTTGATAAGACTGTGTTTCTCCTAAGGCAAATATAGCAAGCAGAACATTCTGTATGCAATAAAATTTATTTTTATCACTTTTATTTTCCCTTAGGTAAATAGACCATATTGAAGCCAGTGGGAGGCACATACATCATCTTTCTCAAATTTCAGCATTCAAAAAAAGAGAAAGAGAGGGAAGGGGGAGAGAGAGAGAAACTTCTGGTTTATAATAGTGTTGTGGGGTTTTTTATTGGGTTTTTTTTTTCACCTCTGTAGATGTTTTGTGAGGGCAGAAAAGTGCCTGTGGTTAGAAAGAGACACATCCCATTTTTATAAATACCTTCAAACTTCCACTGCTTACTCTCTTACTGAATTTTCTCACACCACAAAAGTGTAAAAGTCTCTACAGGAGTAAAAAACCATATCCAATCTGTCCCAGCCCACATTTCTTTTGTTTTATTCCAAAAAGTACCCTACCAAAATCTGGTCTAGAACATAGCACCCAAAAATCATACTTACCAATAACAAATAGAACTGGCAGATTTTATATACTGAAATATGTCTAAATATTTTACAATAAAATGTAACTATACAAGAAAAATATTCTCCTTAACCGAACATTAACAGAGTTAGAAAATAAAAGCCACTGAAACCTAAATAATGGAGGGAAATGTAATTTTCAGAAAATAAGATAAGTGCTCTCATGCTGAAGACAAATATTGTCCTGTAATCTGCCCAGCTAACAAAAGATCTCAGAGAGTCAGAGCACATTCACATACCTCCTTATTAAAGCTGAAAATTAATATCTTGGCCAAGGGGCCTTCATCATCCCACATTTGAAAGCCCAAAGGGTCACAAGGGGAGCATTCAGATTATTTGCAAATGCTATCTGTCAAATTTACCCTATTATTGAGAATTTGCAGTTTATATTTGAAAAAAAAAAAAACCAGTAAATACCTCCGGATACTCTTGCTTAAGGAGGACTGTATTATATCAGATGATAAATGGGGTAGAATTCTACCAAATGGAAATCGGTGAAATAAATTCAGGCTATATAAATCTGGAGTATCTGCCATAGGGCAGGACAATACAGATCATTGCCTGCTACTTCCCACCCACTAGTCTCTAATCATAGGATACAAGAGGTCTGAACGAATTCAAGATCAAGTAGAACACAATTTTCCTGCTTAACGCATTTCAAAACTAAATGCGTTAATAAACACACAACAGAAAAAGGGAAAGAAGGGCTTCCTGCTGCTAATGGGTACCGTTTGAGATTTAAGTTAATAGTAAGTCTAAAATTCCAATATCTAATTCTTCACGCAAACACTACATCCAGATATTTAACACCACACACATCCTCATCACACAGCACGGTAGCTCTGCTGGACTCACTCTATTAGAAAAACCACTCTTATTACTAGTCCAATACCACAGTGTGAGTAATGAACTTCATCGGGAGCCGTATAGGATCACTTAATGAACAGCAATCATATGAAATTGCTCTCCTGTAGAACGTGTTGAAGTGAGGTTGTTCCACTTTAATAACCGACTTTGTTGACTCCACTATTGAGTCTTTAGATTGTGATAATCTACAGGCAGAAATGATGGAAGATTCAATATGTAAATACAACATATTAGGTTTAAGTTAAGCAATGAAAGGTCACCTTCAAATGTAGCAACACAGAGAAGTCAATATTCCATTTCACCCATCCTGTAACTGATAAAGTGCCAATGGGGCCTGTATCTTCAAAACCTTCTCCACAATACATGCAGTGTGGAAAGTAGTGATCTTGACCCAACTTCCCATAAGTACTGACTGGGACACAGATATTCCTTAAATACTTGGTATCTGATGATTAATTGATACCCTCATCACCTAATGTGAAAAAAAAAAAATTCACAAAGTCTTTTAATGTGTATTAGCTCACTGGATTATATATATGAACATTTACTAAATCAGAAGACTACTGTCAGGGATGTAGACATGAGCTCCCACCTATACCAAGAAACTATCTCCAACTGACCACTGATCACAAAGGAAAAATTAGTTTTCTCCAATGGAGTCTCACCAGGGATACACACCCCATGCCCAGCATTAGATGGCCAACAGAAAATGAACTCAATGGTATTTGGGGAATTTTTTTCTCTCATATGTCTTCTGGGTGTTTTTTGTTTTGTTTTGTTTGTCTTGGGTGTTTGTTTATCTTATCGGGTCTCTTGCTTGTATATTATCATTTCCAATTTTGTGAGTCTATGGGTTTTATGTGTACGTGTGTGTGTGTGTGTGTGTGTGTGTGTGTGTGCATAAGTATGTATTTCTTGTGCTTTTTCTTTGGGTCTTGTTATATTGTTTCCCCCCTGTTTTTTTCTAAAGAGGTTAATGAAAAGAGACATGGAGTTGGAAGAGTGGGAAGGCAGGGTGGATCTGGGAGGATCTGATTGTGGGTGGGGAAACCACAATCAGAATATATTATACAAAACTATTTCAATAAAAAAATAATTTTAAAAAATGTGAAATGTATTTCACCATGATACTCAAAGTCTTTAACAATTTCCACAAGCTTACTCGGGAGTGATAAGTGGACTAGACCATATATATTAATATTATTAATCTAAAATACTTACAATTGAATTAAAAGTTGTATTTTTACTCAAAAAAAAAGACTCTACTGTCATCATAGTCCTTAATTTTCTACCTTAGGCAGTAAGTCACAGAACTTTACATCTTTATCCTAAGCACACTGCATGCATGTACCACAGCAGAATGCCAAATCTGGAAATAAGATACCAATATTCAGACCAAGCAGACAACATATTAACCAACATTACCGAGCAATTAATTTTGTACTTCCAAGTTGGATTATAGTTAACATCATGTTCAGTTTTAAGATACTTTTCAAGTCAGTTGTTATAATTAAAATATCATAAAGTAACTGAAGTTAAGATTCAGCTACCATTTATTAAATTGTAATTCCCCATCCCTAGTCAGGTTTGGAAACCAGGTAGCCAGTGTATACATATATCCACAAGGCAATGTTCATGGAGTCCCAAGAATATGACAGAAATCCTTTTTTAACAGGAGCATATATTTCACCTTTGGAGAGTTCTATCAGCAAAAGTGTGTATAGCCTGTCTTCTCAAAAATATCTGTCCTAGTACCTCAAGTCTCTCAAACAAGCCCTCCTCTCTCCTTAGGTGGCAACACAGATGTTCAAAAATAAGAGAAGTTGTGTCTCTACTAACTTCAGTTTAAAATTGTCTAGCCACATCTAATCTCCCTCAAATCACTCTTACAATCTACAATCACGATTCTATCATGATTCTGCCCTACCCTGTGATCTCTGCTGGGCTTCTCTGTGAGTTTAAGGATAGAATATTTACTACAGCAGTGAACAGTTAGCACTTCAATCATAAAAAATGTTCAATCAACATTTTATGAATGAGTTAATGAGAAAAGAAGTAGCCTGAATGCATATGCACTCATAAACTTGAGTTTTTATTATCCTCACCCATTTCCTAGAGAGGTAGTCATGGGAAATGAACAAGAGCCCCTAATTTAGACAGCCACCCACACAAAAGAAAGTCTAAGTAAGTTTTAAATTTAAGTAAAAATGTTACTAATGTTCAAGACCAGCCTCGCTTGCTTATTCCATAAATGAGTATTGATTTTCCTAGATTGCTCTAACAGTGCACCTTATACTGATGGTGGGCAGATTGCATGCACTTCCTGCCCTCTTAGTGGGTTGAGGACATTGAAGAAGCTTCTATACAGGGACAAAGCAGAATGTTTATCATAAGAGAACTGCATTAAGTCTACCTCCTTTGTAAAGCTGTCAATGAGATATCAACCCCACGAGTCAGACAGTACCCACAACAGGGAATAATAGACGATAATAGACCTCGGTTTAAACCAATACTTCATGATATATATATAACTGAAACTGAGTCTCCAATTCAGACATCTGGAAAATAGGGTGGGAGTTGTCAGGTTCTAGGAAAGGAGGAAAACAAACGATGGTTTTTAACAGGTACATTTGAAAAGCAATTCCATGAATTATACACTCAAAAAATTATTAAAATGGTAAATGTACTATGTATATCTTATTAGTGTGTGTGTGTGTGTGTGTGTGTGTGTGTGTGTGTGTGTGTGTGTGTGTGTGTGTGTCTTTCACACAAATGACACACAGGGAAGTCCCTCCTTCAGCACATAGCACTGATGTATCACACACCTGTGTGGACCTGTTTGCATGGGGATACGTGTGTTCTACACAGGCACAAGACTCCTTTCCTGAGCTGGTTTGTGTTCATGTGTGCAAGCATGGAGAAACATGGCCAGAAGCAGGAATTGCAGGTGAGGGGAGACATCGGCATTTGACAAATGACGCTTCATTATGTGACGAGCAAGAACCCTCAAGGGCATTGGCAGCTCATTTTTTACCTAAATTCCCTTTCAGTAAAGCTCTCCAGGACTATGAAACTTGATGAACTTTAAAAAAATCCTCTCCCTTCTAAAACACACCCCAAAAAAAGTTATTTATTACTCCTCCAGTTAAAAAAAAAAACTTAACTTTGAAAACTCCCCAGACATAAGCAGCAGACATTGCTTCAGGTTGATATGGAGACCTACTGGTAACACTAATTGGAAGAAGGGACTCTGCTGGAATATTCCATCTACTCTGAATCCTTTTTCACAAGGCACCAGGGAGACAAGATTTAACATCAAGGTACAGGTGGCCTATTACTGAGGAAAAACTCTTTTTCTAATGAAAAATGTAAAGCGTAGTGAAGCAGCATTCCTGAGTCCTCAGAGTCAACCATCTGTCCACTGCTCATACAGAGAAGAGGAAGAAAATGTCACTGGCAATCCAGCCAAGCTGTTGACAATACTTACTGTGTGTGTATTGGGTACTAGTAAACAATATAAAAGAAAGGATATTAAGGTGTCACCTTTGCCCTCAAGGACCATATAAGAATAAGGATGATGATTTGCTGTGATATACTTTGGTCAGGCAAGTTGGGATGAAATGATGAGAAGAGTGTGTGCTCTGGAAAGCAACAGAGCAGCAAGCTAATCCCACCTCTACAGCGTTTTAGCTGCACGACCTTAATGATAACGGCTAAATTATTGAAGGCTTATCATGCACCAAGGAAACCTGATAGACAATTCATCCTGGTTAATCCTCACAAATTCTATAATGTAAATGCATCATACAATAACTCACAAGGTGCTTAATTTTTCCTCAGCCTTAGTTTCACTTCAGACATAAGGAATTAATACCAACCAACAACACATAAAACTAGCCAAGGCTGGGCGGTGGCGGCGCATGCCTTTAATCCCAGCACTCGGGAGGCAGAGCCAGGCAGATCTCTGTGAGTTCAAGGCCAGCCTGGTCTCCAAAGCGAGTTCCAGGAAAGGCACACAGCTACACAGAGAAACCCTGACTTGAAAAACCAAAAAAATAAAAAATTAAAATTAAAATTAAAAAAAAAAAACTAGCCAAGGATGGACACAGGTCATATCATTTGAATATTATACACTTATAGAAATGGCATATAGTGGTAAAACTCTCCTAAGAATCATTTTGGAGAGGACTCTCTTATCAGACATGGTTAAAGCTTTTTACAAATGAAATTTAATACAGTAAGTGCCTGCATGCCTGTTATACACAAAATCATATATAAAACTGCAACGTGAACAAAGATAAG
Source organism: Peromyscus maniculatus bairdii (assembly GCF_049852395.1). NCBI lineage: Eukaryota > Metazoa > Chordata > Mammalia > Rodentia > Cricetidae > Peromyscus > Peromyscus maniculatus. The sequence goes on from NC_134869.1 coordinate 47,172,638, forward strand.
TGACATAATTTCTATCACTAAGAAGCCTGAAGTCCAGAGTAATTATAAATTAATATATGTTACTTTAAAATTATGCCAACTAAGTGGGCTGGAGAGATGGCTCAGCTGTTAAGAGCACTGGCTGCTCTTCCAGAGGACCTGAGTTCAAGTCCCAGCAACAACATGGCAGCTCATAACTGTCTGTAACTCCAGTTCCAGGGGAGTCAACACCCTCACATCAATGCATATAAAATAAAGTTAAATAAATGCTTTTAAAAAAATTAAGGCAACTAATCAATATCCCAAAGATCAAGACATGTGATAAAATATTCCTGCTCTAAAGTGTGTCCACTTATATTCTCCATTATTGTTTTTTCATAACTGCATGATGATCCCTAAAAATGTGGCCTCTTCAATAAAGTTGAAAACATATAAACTCTGCATAGCATAAGTACTGTTGTTTTTCACGTTAATATAGCATGTACCTGTCATAAACACCTGTACCAGTTGAGCATATTCTGATGTCCAATCAATGGCATGCCATCCACAGCATATAAAAGGACAGGCAGGGAGCATTCAAAGTCTCTGTTTATAATGTCAACCTAAACAGCCACTGAAACTCGGGGCACTGTTATAATTGTAGAGATGGATGGAAAGAAATAATCAGTACCATGAAAGTTGCTTTTTATCTCACATGGGTGTAAACACACCAGTCGATGCCACATGAAATTTCCCGAGGTATTTTTGGCAAAATATACTTCGAACATTGATCTCACTTGAAAATCTTATCATTTGGGAGGATGCAGAAAATTTTTCCCTTGGAAATGGGAAGAAATATGATACAACATGCTGGATATCCCTGCTGTAAATTAGTATTAAGCAAGAATAAAATATTTGAGAGAGCCTATAATAGACAATGTAATTAAAGTGCATTGCAAAATCGCTCTCAGCTTCTAGGCAAATTCCATCAAAATATAAGCTTTGAAATCAGTTAATTCACTGAAATATCATAAATGTTAGTCAAAACACATTGCCCTTCATCATCAAAATCCAGTATTACCACAACATGGGAAAAGATCAATTTAGAGATACCAGAGCAGGATAAGGGATTGTGCCTGCAACACAATACAACAGTTCTCTAGTAACAGACTTCGGAGACAAGGACAATGACGAAGAGCTCAAAGTAATGACTTTAAGAAAATAGCAAGACATATGGGAATACAGACACATAATTTAATGAAATTAGAAAGGTAATTCATGATTGTGTAGTCTAGGTAGTATAGAAGAAAAGCTTACTGAGAAAAAAATGGTGAAATTTTTCCATATCTTAAGAAAGATACAGACATTGGAAACAGGAAGTTTTAAAAACTCCTCACGGATTTAGAACAGTTGTTTTATAGTCTAACTGTCAAAGTACAAAACAAAGAATTTTTCAAACTTCTAGAGAAAAGTGTCCCCTCACATAGAAGGGACTAACTTGGACTTCTCAGCAGCATTCTTGCAAGCCAAGAAAGAATGTAATGATATATTCAGAGCTCTGGGGGGAAAAAAACCTATTAGTCAAGAATATTATACCAGAAACTCTAACCTGCAGAAGTAAGGGAGTGATTAAAAACAGCACAAGTGAAAACTGAGATACTTCATCATAGCCAGACCAGCCACGTAAGACGTGCCTTAAAAAGCTCTCACAAGGCATGGAAAGATGGTAACCACAATCATGGAAACAGAAAAATATAGAAAATTACTAGTAAAGTGGATGCATGAAAATGAGAAGAGAATCAAACTGTATCAGCACCTAACAACCACCAAAACACAAGGTGAACAGGAGAGCAAAGGAATGAATGAAAGACACACAAGTTAAGAAAAAATTAACAAAAGGCAAGAGTACATCTACTAATTAATAAAAAACTTACGTTCAAATGAAAGACTCCAAAATTAAAAAATGTTTGCTGACTGAATGGAATTAAGGAAACAAGACTCCATGATGTGTGACCTACAGGGAACTCAGTTCATTGAAATGACACTATGAGATCTGAGAAGCAGAAGCCAAAAGGAAGCAAGAATAGCAATATTTATATCAGACAAAATATAAAAATCACTATATAATGACAAAATATCATCTCAACAATAAGAAATATGCAGATGCTCAACACTGGTACACCCAACTAAAAAATATAAATGCTATAATCAATTGCTGTCTTCTGGATATGGCACAGCCAATGCCCGCGTGATCTCACAGCATCTGTGCCTACACAAGACTGCATCTAACAGCAATCCACCATGGATGGCAAAGAGCTCACAGAGGCCCATCCACCCCTGCTGAATTCCTGGCTACCTGTGGATTCTGGGGGAGGAGCAGCCATTGTCTTTGGTTGTGTGCCCACAAGGAGCCCGGCAGGGTCCTGCAGATAGAGCCAAACCTACAGTCACACAAATGATAATGGTTAAACTCATGGAGTCTCCGAGAGACAGAGAGAGGACTTGAGAGAGGAAGAGAGGAAGGGAAAGAAAGGCAGGAAGGAAAAAGAAATAAGATAAAAGAAAGAGAGAAACCAGGCAGTGGTGGCACACGCCTTTAATTTCAGCACTCAGAGGCAGAGACAGGCGGATCTCTGTGAGTTCAAGGCCCGCCTGAGCTACAGAGCAAGATGTAAGACCAGCATCAAAACTACACAGAGAAACCCAGTCTCGGGGGAAAAAAAAAAAAGACAAAATAATAACAACAGCGTCATGAATGCCGTAAAGGTTGCCCTCTGACCCCACACTTGTGCTGTGGTACACTCATGCCCACACACATACGCACACACAGAATGGAGAAGAAGGAGAAGAAGAGGGAGAAGGTAAGGAAAAGATAAACGTTATAAAAAAAAAAAAAAAAACGTTGTCAGAATAAAGACAAATACAGCCCACTAAGCTCACAGGTAGAAACAGAAATGGAGTTCCCTGAGGACGTCAGCCTTGTCAGAGTGTTGTAACCCAGATAACAATAAGAAGAGGTCAGAAGGAGCAGGGGAAGAAGGTAAATAAAAAATTACCTACTGACCAGATGGTAGATTTCCCTCTACACCACCCCCAGGGTCCAGCTGCTATACTACCATGTGTGGATGGACATTCAGATGCTCTCCTTACATCTGAAATGGTTTCAAGACTCACCGAGTTACTTCTTGTCTGTCCCTGCACATTGATGGGTCACCACTTCCATGCCAGGCATTTGCAGACCAGGAAACGGAAAATATCAAGCAGTCCAAAATTATCCCACAGGCTGCTTTTGTGTATAACACAGTCAAATAACAATTTTCACCTTTTTACATGGACTAAAATAATCAAAATTAAAATACTATCCCATAATAATCATATAAATTCTAAATTTTATATATTTCTCTACTGGAGGACCACTCACTCTTAGGAGTCTTTTTTTTATTAAGGAAAAGTCTTACTTTTCCTTAATACATACATATTTCCTGTGCTTTTGAAAATTCAAATTGTAATATCCATATAAAGTTTTATTTGAATACAACCACATTTATTCTTTGATACACTGTGTACCCATTGTGTCCTGGAAGTAAGCCTGTATACACTTGTAATCACAGAAACTCATGATGCTGAAGCAAGAGGATGCAGAGTGAGGTCCAGGCCATCCTGGGCTACAGTATAAAACCATACCGAGAGAGAGAGAGAGAGAGAGAGAGAGAGAGAGAGAGAGAGAGAGAGAGAGAGAGAGAGAGAGAGAGAAGGGGAGGGGAGGGGAGGGGAGGGGAGGGGAGGGGAGGGGAGGGGAGGGGAGGGGAGGGGAGGGGAGGGGAGGGGAGGGGAGGGGAGGGGAGGGGAGGGGAGGGGAGGGGAGGGGGGGAGGGGAGGGGAGGGGAGGGGAGGAGGAGGGGAGGGGAGGGGAGGGGAGGGGAGGGGAGGGGGGGGAGGGGAGGGGAGGGGAGGGGAGGAGGAGGGGAGGGGAGGGGAGGGGAGGGGAGGGGAGGAGAGGAGGAGGGGAGGGGAGGGGAGGGGAGGGGAGGGGAGAGGAGGGGAGGGGAGGGGAGGGAGAGAAGAGTGTTTTTGAATGAAAAGTGAAGGGAGAGTGTTTTAGCATGTTAGCTACTGGTTACAAACAATCTCCCAGTGCTGAAGGAGCACAGAAGACAGAGCAGGAGAGGCCTGGGACTGAGGAGCGGCCTCTAGAATGGAATTAGATAAGCATTAGAGGTCACACAGAAAAAGCTTCATCTATCACACTGGAACTTTCCATTTCACTCTAATGACGACGGGAAAACTGCTAGGTTTTAAGAATGCCTGGCATCGCTATCGGTTTTATATTTTTAGTTACCCTGGCAGAAATTTATCTGGTTGTACTTCATGACCCTTCTTGTGACACAGGAAACACAACAGTTGGATATATATTTGCCCCAGGAAGCACTAATAAGTGTTCCCATGAGGTATCCATCATTCTTACTCATCTTCTCTCTTGCAATAAAATAATAATGATTGCTGACACACTGAGCAGTATTTTGTGCCAGTCACTTGAATGGGGCATTTGTGGTATTAACTCATTCTGTCCTTATTTATATAGCCTGTATGAGTCATTCTTGTTTACCCAGGTACATATAAACATGATTAGATTTAACCTTTTTCTTTTTCTGGATGAATACATTTCTTGTATTCAAATTACATGTTTTGTTTCCCTTCCTAGACAAATGGATTGAATAGTTATAGCATAACTTTAACTCCTTTGTCAAGCAAGACAGGCAGTTCACTAATCACTCATCCATCCACCACCATTATTGACTGTACGTCTATCATGCTGTGAAGGGGCAGCACTGATATACACTGACAAGTCCCTGCCATGTCTTGGCATCCGCAGGGTAGCATTAAGGGAGCAAATACATTATCAGTCTTGAACCTAAAGCACAGTCATTGTTTACTCCATCAACATGAGACTACATGTTTGGAAACGCCCTGTTGTTAAAAGTATCATTGAAGCATCTACCTTCTAAGTTGTTTTATGGCTGCATGCTCTAGTTAGGGAGAAAAAGAGGCAGAAAGAGAAAGGCAGGAATGAGAGAGATCATGATGTTTTACAAAGACCATTGGTACTTTGAACCTGTTTGCCACCAAGAAACCTGAAGAAACGAGAGATTGATGCCTTAAGCAACTAAGTTAAGAATAGGAAGAGCCTGTCAGAATGGCTAAGAGCCTGTCAGAATGGCTAAGATCAAAAACACTTAAGACACTTTATGCTGGAGAGGATGTGGAACTAGGGGAACTCTCCTCCACTGCTGGTGGGAATGCAGGCTTGTACAACCACTTGGGAAATCAATATGGCGCTTTCTTAGAAAATTGGGAATCAATCTCCCCCAAGATCCAGCTATACCACTCTTGGGCATATACCCAAGAAATGCTCAATCATATCCCAAGAGCACTTGCTCGGCTATGTTCATATCAGCATTGTTTGTAATAGCCAAAACCTGGAAACAACCCAGATGCCATTCAACTGAAGAATGGATAAATAAATTGTGGCACATATACACAATGGAATACTACTCAGCAGAGAAAAACAATGACATCATGAGGTTTGCCGGCAAATGGATGGATCTAGAAAAAATCATCCTGAGTGAGGTAACCCAGACTCAGAAAGACAAATATGGTATGTACTCACTCATAGGAGAATACTAGATGTGGAACAAGGATGACTGGACTGCTACTCACATCACCAGGGAGGCTACCTGGAAAACAGGACCCCAAGAAAGACACGAGGATCGCCCAATGACAGAGAAATGGCTGAGATCTACATGAACAACCTGGACATGAGTGGGGGCAATGAAGGGCAAGGGTTGAGGGAAAGACAGCAGGAGATCCCAGCTGGATCAAGAACAGAGAGGGAGAACAAGGAATAGGAGACCATGGTAAATGAAGACCACATGAGAAAAGGAAGAAACAAAGTGCTAAAGAGGCCCACAGTTATCCACAAAGATACCCCCACAAAAGACTGCTGGCAATGGTCGAGAGACAGCCGGGACTGACCTACTCTGGTGATGGGATAGCCAAACACCCTAATAGTTGTGCCATAAACCCCATCCAAGGACTGAGGAATCTGGATGCAGACATCCACGGCTAGGCCCCTGGTGGAGCGCTGGGAGTCTAATTAGCGAGAAAGAGGAGGGTTTATATGAGCGAGAATTGTTGAAACCAAGGTTGGATAAAGCACAGGGACAAATAGCCAAACGAATGGAAACACATGAACTATGAACCAAAGGCTGAGGGGCCCCCCAACTGGATCAGGCCCTCTGAATAGGTGAGACAGTTGATTGGCTTCATCTGTTTGGGAGGCATCTAGGCAGTGGGACCAGGTCCTGGGCTCGTTGCATGAGTTGGCTGTTTGAAACCTGGGACTTATGCAGGGACGCTTGGCTTGGTCTGGGAGGAGGGGACTGGACCTGCCTGGACTGAGTCTACCAGGTTGATCGTAGTCCTCGGGGGAGGCTTTGCCCTGGAGGAGGTGGGGATGGGGGGTGGGCTGGGGGGAAGGGGACGGGGGCAGGAAGGGAGAGAACAAGGGAATCTGTGGCTGTTATGTAGAACTGAATGGTATTGTAAAATAAAATAAAAGGGAAAAAAAAAAGAATAGGAGGAAAGAGGAAGAGGGAAAGTGGCCAGACAGACGGGTAGACAAGAGGTTGACCTTCAGTAATGTGTCACACTTGGCTTGATTTATATTATAAAAAATGGAGCAATCAGTTCTTCTGAATCAGTTTTTAGTTTTTTTAGTTCAGATCTAAGTTTAATAATTATATAGTTTTTTGGGAGAGGGGGGCATATTTAATAAGCCCAAAGCCTATTTGGAAGTTAGATAAAATTGCATGACAAATACAGAATTTGCCATTTTATTGGGTAAAAACCCACATAGTATAACATTAACAAATCAATACCTACGGCCCATGAATTAGAAAACATAATTTTTTTGTTTTGGTTTTTTGAGATAGGGTTTCTCTGGTAGTCCTAGCTGTCCTGGAACTTGCTCTATGGACCAAGGTGGCCTCACACTCACAGAAATCCTCCTGCCTCTGCCTCCTGAGTGCTAGGATTAAGGTGCATACTACTTTCACCCAACATTTTAAACCAAAAAGGTCCTATAATGTATCTAGACTAGTCTCCAAATTTTTCTTACCAGGAACATTTATTTGAGATTCATCAGGGTAAAGAAAACACAGAGAAGTAATGCCAGAGCACATCAATCTTTTCTCAATCCACCCGAGTTATATGGCTTCACAATGACATTCATTCTGTGCAATCTGAACTGGCAAATTAAAAGGTATGGATAAAGTCAGGGCATGCTGGGACAGGACACAGCCTTCTCAATTGTTAACTGAGAGTGGTATGGCTACCAGCATGGGTCTTCACAAGACTAGGCCTATCCACATTCAACCACAGCTGGGGAAGAGTCTCATGGGACCCCACCCCTCCTGGTAAACTTTTCTAGCAGAGGGCAGTCATTGTCTCCCATTGTACATCCACTGGTAAGTCTAGCAGACACCAGTGAGTAACTCCAAACCCACAGTTCAGCCCTAGTTAAACTCAGTGAATCACCAAACACAGCAAAAAGAAAGGATGATGGGCAAGGGATCTGTAAGGAGAGTTGATGGCGGTGTAAGGTATGAGAAGGCAGGAGAGGAGAGTAACCAGAATGCACTGCACATGGGTATGAAATTGTCAGAAAACCATTTTAGATACTAGGTAGAGAGAAATCCTTCACATACACACTTACCTCTCACTTGACTTTTTTTCTTCATTCCACGTGACCAACTGCCAGAAGAAAACCAATCTTATCTACTCACTTTAGCAGCTACCTTACCAAAAATTTATAAAAGAGCTAAGTAGACTTTAGAAAAGATGGTGAGACTTCAGAAGTGTTGGTTAGTCCTCACATGTGCTTTTTTGTGTCTGGTTTAATTAGAAGCTTTCCGATTATCCGCTCTCTTTTTGCCTGAAGTGGCTGCTACCATTGGTCTGACTTGCTGCCCATGCAGATGCAGTTTCTGCAGCATGCGGCTCCTCCTCCCTCTTCTCACTCATTCTTGGTAGCACTAGGACAGTCAGGAAGGAGCTCCATAGTCGCAGGATTCACGTTTCTCAGTGTTCTGCAAATATTTAATATATACTGCTGACCGTACAATTGCCCCGAAAGCCATGGCATAAGAATCCTGACTCTACTGTGTTCGTACAAAATGAATGTCCCTGGAGCCAGAAAAAATGGCTGCCTAGACAGAGATACACACGCTGCAAAGTACAGCACTTCTAAAATGATGTTATGATAGTTCTCAGGGTGTCTACATTAGGACACAACCTCTGGAGACTGCATTCATTTTGCCACTAAAGGATGCTAATGTCCCATGTGAGAAACCATTCTTGAGTTTCTGCGTAATGACCAACTGACAAGACCATGTCCAGACATCACGGCAGGAAACTGTTTCACCATAAAATGTATCATGTGTTTCTGATCAGAACAGGTAGAGTTTTGCCTAAAATTTCCATTGGTGTTGTTCTCTCACGCCATTATTGTTTTAAACTCATTTTAATTTGTTTTGTATTTCACTCTATAAAATAATGGGGGTTGTACTTTTATTTCATTGTAAAGATGTACTTATTTATTACATATACAGTGTTTGCCTGCATGTACACCTGCCTTACCAGAAAAGAACACCAGATCTCATTACGGATGGTTGGGATCCATCCGTAATGGATGCTCTTAACCATTACGAGCTCTTAAGGTGCTCTTAACCTCTGAGCCATCTCTCCAGCCCTGGCATTGTACTTCTAAAGCATTTAATGATTAAAAAAATGTTTTATGATTATAAATTGTAACAAATCGAATTTGATTTTCTAGCTTTGATTTGTACAGACTGGTGTCCCATATTACAATTCAAGCTACAATTTCCACCTAAAAACAAGTTATGCTGATAAATATGTAGAAATCTGAGAAATAAATCATTCTGTTCAAGATGCCCAATTGGCTAGTAACCTATACAAATAGAGCAAACAACCAACCCTGCTTCATTTTCTATACATCTCATATTTCAGTCAGTGCAGGTAACTAATGGATGACAGGTTTTGTTGTTGTTGTTTTGGTTTTTTGTTTGTTTGTTTGTTTGTTTTTTGGTTCTTGGTTTTTTGAGACAGGGTTTCTCTGTGTTGTTTTGGAGCCTGTCCTGAATCTCACTCTGTAGACGAGGCTGGCCTCGAACTCACAGAGATATGTCTGGCTCTGCCTCCCGAGTGCTGGAATTAAAGGCGTGCACTACCACCTCCCGGCAGATGGAGATCTTTAAAGACTTATGTCCTGAGTAGCTTTTTTAAGCTGCTAATAGTAAACAGTTGGGGGAAAGTTCCACATCATCCTTTTAGGTGAATGTTAATATTAACCATGAAAAGAATTAATTAAAATTCACCTATTTCTTTTGCTAAACCTCTGAGAAAATACTTTTGGATGGACGGGGTTGTCAAATGTCCTATTGGTGTGATTTCCTTTGCTGAACTTGTTTCAGAGGCTGACCTGACTAGATGGAGGTATACCATCAAAGAAGGCACCTGGGGAAGACAGCTAGCCTCCAGGATCTCCCCTGAGCCCTGTATCAGTCCTGCTGAAAAGGAACAGGGAGGTAATCCACAAGAAATGGGCTTTGTCTCCTGCTCATGTGAATTTTCAGGTACTTAGAATAACATCCCTTGTCAATGGGACAGGCTAATCCACTCATTGATCTGATTTTGTTTCTCCGGTTGCAGCTCCACTTGACCTTTCAAGTTGCATAGCTCCTGGCTCGTCCCCCAGACATCTCTGATTCTTGTCATCAGACTGAGAGTAGTCATTTCTGCCCCCTTTGCTTGGGATTCTGGGATCTGGGAGAGGCTGTGTGGTTTTTTTTTTGAGTTTGCTGAATTATGCCATCACTGTGTCTTCTGTTTTCATCAAAAGTTTCCATTTCAAAAGCCACTCAAAACTGTGATAAATCCCCTGCGATTCCAAGCTTAAACAGAGCAGTACCAACAAAAGAAAGCATTTAGAACTATAAATTTGCATTTAAATGCTTGACCGTGATAGTTTCACTTACATAGCAGTATCAAACAGCACAAGACACACCAGGACACAGCTGGAAATTATAGTTCTAACTTATTTGATTTCATAATAATTTTAGGGTCTTTCCTTTCAAAATCAATAGCTCAAAGACATTTTTTTTTTCACAAGGAACTCGCCTCTCTTTTTGAGTAATGACTCTCCTACGGTTCACAGGATGGTAGAGACATGGGCACTACTTTCATAATAATTATTCCTAATGTTTAAATTTAGCTAAACAGCATCTGCCACATATTTATAAGTATAAAATTAAACCAAATCATTGAACTGAAAGCAGACTAATTTAAAATATGTAAATGGAAAGTGTCTAGGTTGAACGAAGGATTTGCATAGATGTTATTATTTCAAGTTGTATTTGAATGATGGAAAGATAAAGAATTAACATACAGCATGTTGCTCTTTGCCGTGGCCCTAGAAACCAGATAGGGACTATAAAGATAATATTTATGATCAGATGAATTAATGAATTGAAGTGCTGTTCACAGGGCACTAAAATAGTAGCGAGAAAAGGTACAAGAGAAAATCAAATTATTCTGAGATTTTTGTATAAATTTGATTTTTTAAAGACTTATTTTATCTGTATTTAACTGTGTGTGTGTGTGTGTGTGTGTGTGTGTCTGTCTGTCTGTCTGTCTGTCTGTCTGTCTGCATGAGCATATGTCCCAGTGTATGTGGGTACATTTGAAGACCAGAAAAGGGAGTCGCATCCCTTAGAGCTGTAAGGACTAGCATTTGGATCATAGCAGCCCCAGGTGGGTGCTGGAATTGAAACTCTGCTCCTCAGGAGTAAGCAGCAAGAGTTCTTAACTGCTGAGCCATCTCTCTAGCCCTAAACTGATATTTTTTAAAGAGCAAAATGTATCACAGCAAGCAAAGTAAGAAAATATTCATGGTAGTTTTGTGCTGTTGTTATGAATAATGGTATTTATATTTATATAGCACTTTTCATTCAAAAATACCAAAACAATCTAATGACCATTTTTCTTTGCCTAGAAAATTACTGTTGCCCTACATTACAGACAGTAAATTTTATCCAATACTTCACACACACACACACACAGAGAGAGAGAGAGAGAGAGACAGACAGACAGACAGACAGACAGACAGACAGACAAACAGACAGACAGAGATAGAGACAGAGACAGACAGACAGACAGACAGAGACAGAGAAGAGACAGAGAGAGGCAGGAAGGAGAGAGAAACAGAAGAATATGTATACAGCCGCTTTTCAAAGTATATTTTTGTGTTTAAGACCTATATGTAGCAAGCATAGCAAACACTATTTTCTTCTTAGAGATGGAGAAATTTACACATACAAAAGTTTCATAATTTACCCAATTTGTCACTGGCAAGGAAAGGCTTCTAATTGCAGTCTTTGTGGAACTCCGGGCCTGCTTCATAGGCTCTGGGTTGCTCCACCAGCAGCCCAACAGGAGCAGCTGCATCTCTGAGGTGCCACAGGCTAAGAATTCCCTGGCACATTCTCCAGCTCAGCCTCTGTCCCTGTACCAAAGAACTGTGAACCTCCAATTAAGATGGTTACTCACTAACTCAACCTGCTACAATGGCAAGCTTTCGTGTCAAGTGGAATGCACGTGCCAGAAGACCATATTGTGGCAAAATAAGACAATGCCCTGCGTTCTGGTTATAAGTGAGGGTTCCTTGAACTCTGTATGATGTCAAGTTTGGGAGGCAAGTGGCCATATTTGCCTTCTGTGGATTTATTCCGATTCCCTGCTGTGTCAAGCAGAGCTGCACTCAATGAGTTAGTCTGTCGAACATGAACTAAACCAAGAGCAACTCCTTGGCTTCTTCACAAGGATCCCCACCCTCTCTTCCTTCCTTATCCCCTGCGCCATCTCTCTCAGTCTGCCAAAGCCAGTAGATCTTAGAAAACTAACGCTTCTCTTCTCTCTAAAGCTCAAAGCAGACACTCGGAGAAAAATGCTCAACTACCTGCTAGCAAATGCTTGTTATGTTGCTAAATCTGGTCCACTGCAACCAAACATGTTCACACATAATAATAATAAGAAAAGTATACTCAGAGTCAGTCCCTAGAATCCATCTTAGCTCACAGTAAGTTTGGGCAAACTGTAGAAACTCAGCCAGTTGTCCTAAGTTTCCTCTAAACTATTGCTTTAATCACAACAGAAGGCTCCAGAGCTCCTGACAGCCAGCAGTTGCAGAGCTGACAGTTGACTGGCCACCTGTTGTGAGGTAGGAGCCAAGGATAAATGCGAATAAAACCAACTTTGCTTACTAATCAGGAAAAGGGACATCTGCCACAGCAGCCAGGACAACTACCCAAAGGATAAAGAAGGTCCCAACTACCACCCATTTCCTGGGTTTCTGTGGGTCCCTTTTTCCTGCTGACACAGGAGTCTCCACCATCTAGTATCTGCGTTCTGACAATGTGTTGCCAATGCATGATTTCATTTATACAGCAGAGGCTGAAACACATGCTCAATATATGGTTATGAGATCTACATTAGAAAACACAGGTAGGGTTTTTTTTTTTTTAGATGAAATAACATGTTAAATTCTGAAAATAAAAAATATCTTCTCTGTGTTTAATTTTTTTTAACTTAAAATTAGAAAGGCTTTTAAGCTTTACAAGATGGTCTTAAACCATCTTTTTATGTTTTGACTCATGTCACAGAAAGTGTCTTAAATACTTGGTACACTAGGATCAAGACTTCAGTTGCCTGCACTGACAAGAAAAATGAAAACCGCTAATTATGGAAGACCCAGTACACGTCTCAGGTGCTGGACAGGTTCACCATGGTTTCTTTTAATCACTAATATCATGGTAAAATGCTATTACCATAACTGTTTTACAAATAGAGGAATTACATTTTGGAGATGTTAGCAACCTTATCTAAAGTCATGCAGCTAGCAATTAACAGGTCTTCTCCCTGAAGAGCTGCACAACACATTGAATCACACAGGACATAGGTCCTATGTGTTATATCTGAAGGATTCAATTCCTATGAGAAAGCAGCTATCGATCGAACAATGGAACAGAACACTATATTGAGAGAATTAAATATTCTTTTTCTAAAAGCCAAAATATGTGGGCAAGGGTGAGAGTATAATCACTCCATACTTCTGGATCCCCACATTAGTTAAATATTGATTAAAATCTAGGTTAGAATGACAGTGCTTTCGGGAGAGGAGGCTTGAGAGCAAAACTCATGACAGTAGCCACACAAAAGGAGGAATCTATAGAATATCTGTCTAAGGTGATTTAATAGGAATGGCCCCCATAGACTCTGGTGTTTGAATGCTTGGCCCATAGGGAGTGGCACTATTAGGAGGTGTGGCCTTGTTGGAGGAAAATAAGATCAAGCAAAAGAATCCTAGGAAGTGAAGCCTATTGGAAAGACCATCTATGCAACATTGAGGCCGCTGAAAACTAGGACAGAGGAAAATGAAGAGGTTAAAGGGAGCCACACGAGGAAGCTATGAGAGATGAAGTCAAAGGATTCAAGGGTTGGTAGAGTACGGTAGCTTCAGAGTAGGGGGGGGGGCGGACATCTGGAAACAGCTGTGAAGAACAAGACAGCTGGCCCCCATCTAAGCTGAGTGGTGGAATGCAGTGTAGTTACAGGGGAAAACACGCGTGCAGGCAAAAACAGGTGTTCAAGCAAGCAAGAATGTTCAGAGAGCCTGAAACTACAGAATGTGGGCTGCCCTTTTGTCCACAGCAGTGCAAGCAAAAACCACAGGGTTACTCAGCATTTGTCTCAGCACACAGTCAGACTTCATACACCCTTTTATCATTCCAGCACACAGTCAGTCTTCATATACGCTGTTATCATTGTCAGGTAGAATGACAGCTGACTGCCTGTACTATACTCAAAGCCCCTGAGCAGATGATACATGGGCTATCCAAACTGAATCTTCTCTGTTATAGGACCCTTAGGTACTAAAGTTGCAAAGTTTAGATTAAGGATTTAAGGTACAGGAGTCTAAACCAACAAGAATGCCTGGTAAGCCCCACAAAATTGTAAGGAACACCCACTAATTTGTACATGTGCATATAAGACACAGGAAACACAAATATAAAAGTCAACTATATCACATATGCCTCTCTTTCAACAAAAGCACAAACATCTCCATGAACCAAAATGATGCCACCTCTGATGATGCAAATGTATGGAATTTGGGGGATAATTTGAATATTCATAATGGAGTACGCTGGTTTTGTTGCTAACTTATTTATTTTGTTGAATAAATACATTAAATTTAAATAAATAAATTGTAGTGCATTTAGAATGAAGTCTCCAAGGTAATTTAGTTTCTTACCTAATAAAAACATACAGCTAGCATATTACGTGGAATATTATGAAGAAATTGAAAAGTTAATTATTTTTTAACAATACACAATGATTTTTAACTATGTCCTTCTTGCCTTCTAGTATCAGGAAATAGATGAAAATATTCCCAGTACCATGAACAACACTGATCCAAGGACTGGGCTGCAAACTACACTTATAAAGCAGTTGCTAGTGGCATAATACCAACCAACAACACAATAAATATTCAATTTACAATGAAGTCAAATCCAAGAGGTCAATGGTAAGTGATAAATTATAAGCCTCGATGCTGGTCATTTTAACCATAAAATAATTATAAAAGCATAATGTAGAGGACATCGCTATGATGAGGGGGGAAAAAACACAAGACAGAGGAGAGAGGACAATTGCATTCTACCCAAAATTTCCCTGTTGAAATTCAGTAATACATTCTGGAAAATTGATTGACAAGGCCCTCAGAGTTTAATCAAACTTTGCCAAGATCTCTGACAATGGTTCTGGGAAGTGGGTCACACATCAAAAGCTCATGAAAACGTGAAAAAGAATGAAAATCATTTTGTCTGTGTTAATAATAATTTTAACATTACTCCTAATGAAATCAATATGAAGTGTTCATGGCCCCAGAAAGCTCTAGTATGATAGCAACATGTGGGTATCTGTCTCACTTTTTAAAATTATTTAAATTCTATAATAACAATAGTTTTTGTCCAACAGTTATATGAGAATTCTTGATGCATTAATAGAAATTTGTGGTCTCTTTCTTAACAATATAAAACAGCAACCTGCCTGAAGCTACTTATACTTACGAGCATTGAGAATTTCATTAACTCCTCTTGATTTGTAATAATAACAGACACAAGAGTATGTGGAGGGCTTACATTTACCTATCCATCTAAAATATAAAATCAAAACAGGAAGCAATGCTGTCACACGAGAATGTCTTCGCTCTTGGTGAGGATTCCAATTTCATCATGGACTTTATTATAATTATCATTAACCTACTCACAGGGGATTTAGGAAGTAAATAAAAATTTATGATCCAAAATATGGATCCCAACTAAGAATCTTCCCTGCAAGGAAATGCATACATGTACTGCCAGCCCATGTGCAGATATGTCAAAGGGCACCTGGGCAGTTACTTCAGTATGTCTGGGGTAGCACCAAGCTCAAGCTGTTCTCCTTGAATTTCAAATGCTGAAAATATTGTGGGTTATATCACCCTTTGGCAGAAATATCACCTTCCTGAATCTCCTTATGAAACATCATTATATGCCCATCCGTACAATGGAGCTTTTGTAACACCTTACATTTCTTTGTACCTGGAGGGTGAAACATCTATGAGTTAAGGCATTTCCAAACCCTAATGACAAAATGCAGGGACTTAAAATGGCCTTCATTCACCACAGATCATGAAGATGGAAGAGTCATCCCCTAGGAAAGAGATTTGCTCCTTATAATTTAGCATATGGTCACTACAATTGATACAATGCCAAAGACTTCACTTCTTAGTGGTCAAAGTTTTTTTCTCAATGAGAACCAGCACCTTGAAAAGAGAAAGAGAATCCAGCATCAACAACATTATCACCCAATTCTCTATCTAAGCATAATTACTAGTCTTAAACAACTAACAAAGAACTTTTTACTAATGATCTTTTCATAATAAATATAACATTTTCCCAGGTGTCTATAAGTCATCCACTGTGCATAGGCTGTACATCAAATGTGTGAGTAGATGCCTGTCACTGGTTTAGGGGGGTCTCTATAAAACTCCATTTGAATCATTTAGTACATTTTTTATATATAAAAAAGTACCACCCTTTCATTTGGCTATTTGTCCCTGTGCTTTTTCCAACCTTGGTCTCAACAATTCTCGCTCATACAAACCCTCCTCTTTCTCACCAATTGGACTCCTGGAGCTCCACCTGGAGCCTGACCATGGATCTCTGCATCCGGTTCCCTCAGTCATTGGATGGGGTTTCTAGCATGACAAATTAGGATGTTTGGCCAGGTGGCCTTCGAATACTTCAGAGATCTATTCAGAGGCCTTGATTCAGTTGGGGCCCCCTCAACTATTGGTGCATAGTTCATATGTTTCCATTCATTTGGCTATTTGTCCCTGTGCTTTATCCAACCTTGGTCTCAACAGTTCTCGCTCATATAAACCCTCCTCTTTCTCGCTAATTGGACTCCCGGAGCTCCACCTGGGGCCTAGCCGTGGATGTCTGCATCCAGATTCCTCAGTCCTTGGATGGGGTTTCTGGCATGACTATTAGGGTGTTTGGCCATCCCATCACCAGAGTAGGTCAGTCCCGGCTGTCTCTCGACCATTGCCAGGCATCTATTGTGGGGGTATCTTTGTGGATTTCTGTGGGCCTCTCTAGCACTTTGTTTCTTCCTTTTCTCGTGTGGTTTTCATTTACCATGGTCTCCTATTCCTTGTTCTCCCTCTCTGTTCTTGATCCAGCTGGGATCTCCCGCTCCCACAGGCTCTCTTTCCCTCGACCCTCACCCTTCATTAACCCCACTCATGTCCAGGTTGTTCATGTAGATCTCAGCCCTTTCTCCGTAATTGGGCGATCCTCGTGTCTTTCTTGGGGTCCTGTTTTCCAGGTGAATCAATAGTTGAGGAGCCCCCAACTGGATCAGGCCCTCCGGATAAATAAGACAGTTGATTAGCTTGATCTGCTTGGGAGGCATCCAGACCGTGGAACTGGGTCCTGTCCTCAGTGCATGAACTGGCTGTTTGGAACCTGGGGCTTACACAGGGACACTTGGCTCAGCCTGGGAGGAGGGGATTGGACCTGCCTGGACTGAATCTACCAGGATGAACTCAATCCTCAGGGGAGTCTTTGCCCTGGAGGAGATGGGAATGGGGGGGTGGACTGGGGAGAAGGGGGGGTGAGAGGGGGGAAAACAAGGGAATCTGTGGCTGATATGTCAAATTAAATTTAATAAATAAATTTGAAAAATGAAAATAAATAAATAAAATAAAAATAAAAAAGTACCACCTGGCAGCAGTAGTGCACACCTTTAAATCCAGCACTCAGGAGGCAGAGCCAGGAGGATCTCTGTGAGTTTGAGGCCAGCCTGGTTTACAGGCACCAAAGCAACACAGAGAAACCCTGTCTCAAAAAACCAAAAAAAAAAAAAAAGTACCAATGGTACCATTTCAAGTTTGTCTTATTGTTAATTAGAACATCTCTCTATAGAGAAGTAAATAAAAGCTTTAGATTTGTACTTAATTGAACTTATGAAAGTGAAATGTTTTTAGGTCAAAATCAGATGACTATAGGCAATTTCAAATGATCCTATCTGATTCATTCATGATGGACAAAGTAATACACAGTATACTCAAGACAGAAAGTGATTAAGAAAAGGATTCATAAGACAAGGTTCTTAAGCACACAGGCCATCACTTCTAGTTAACACATAACTAGCTATAATGGCTGCTTAACACTATGAACAGCAATTTGATGTATTTTGCTTCCAAAAGGACATCTAAAAACAGACCATATGGTTTTTCACTACCAAGAAATGTAATGCATCAAACCTCTTCACTTTAAGCCCAGCCCCCCTTGGCTAGCCCCACACACTAAGTGAGATCAGAATGAAGTTCGTACACCCCTTGACCAGCCTAACCAGATGAATGAAGAGGAGTCAAATGTTTATTAGATGTGCCTACCGCAGGAAGGGCCAATGAGTCAGTGCATTCTGGGAAAGCAAACTCATAAACAATGGTCGGTAACTCAAGTTTTATTTTTACTCTCTTCAACTGTAACGCTCATTCTAATTTGTTTTGGGTAATAAATAGATTAATCAATTTAATAAGGATATTCAGTCTGTTCTCCCTTTGAAAAATCTAAAGGATGAACACCTCTGCTTTGTGTAGGCTGCCTAATTATGCTAACTGTCTTTGACTGAGTATATATTAGACAGGGAGCCAAGCAGGATGTTCGGCTCACAATATGATCCTTTATTTTCATCTCCAAATTGCATCATTAATCTTCAAGTTAATACCTCATGAATTTTTCCATAGTCAATAATAGGTATATGTTATGTTAACATCATTAAACTCCTAAAACTTATAGTTTGGAGAACGAAATGATAAGCTTAAAAATCTAGTTCTACATAAATACAATTCAAGTCTTTTAATCATCTTTGTTAATATGAACAATAATTCCCATGAATTTTTAATAATCAAATAGTACAAAAAATAAGTAGAAAAAAAGGTTATAATTGCCATGTCAGGGAAACAATAAAGAAACATGTGAGTGACTGCATCTGTTTGTCCACAAAGCCACAACCAAAAGCCATGATACATTTCACTTTGCCTATAACTACTATATAAAATTGTGTGTGATTAATTCTGGAAATCAGCTGAAATATTAATTCTTTGTAGATCAGAAGGAAAGAGTCATCTCTCTGTGGATCCAATTCTTTATAAATGACTATTAAATACATTCTTACTTGATGATTCATACATTGAAGAGATACTCATTGAAAGCTGGAGAGATAAGTCAATGGGTAAGAACCCTCACTGCAAAAGCATGGGTACCAGTTCAGCTAAATGTCCACATAGACC
Source organism: Peromyscus maniculatus bairdii (assembly GCF_049852395.1). Taxonomy (NCBI): domain Eukaryota; kingdom Metazoa; phylum Chordata; class Mammalia; order Rodentia; family Cricetidae; genus Peromyscus; species Peromyscus maniculatus. Next base: position 47,191,635 of record NC_134869.1, read on the forward strand.
TGATTGGGAACATGGTCATATACGCCTCTAACACAGTCACTAGACCAAGAGACACTGGCGCTTGCTGACACCAGCTTATTTCCAGGTTCAGTGAGAGTCCCTGTCGAAAAGAGATCAGATGGAGGTTGATAGAGCAGGACTCTCAGCGTCCTCTCTGGATCCCGGTGATTGTACACATGCACACAAGTGAGCATATATCATACATATGTGTAATGCACAGACACACACACACACTGGGATGACCAAGTGCAAATCACTGTGCTTGCCAGTAACATGCTGGATACCACAGTGAATAAACAGGCCCTGGCCTCCTCCTAATGAGAAGGGTAAGGTGTGAATAACCAGTTATGAAAGAAATTATTTAATTGTAAGTGTTAGTAGTAGACAAAGAGCAGGAATGCACAGTGCTTTAAGAAGAAAGGATGCTAACCCAGGGGAAAATAGGAAAGTACTATTTGAAGGATGCATCTGCTGAGTTCTGAACGGGTGTTTCAATTATTACTTGGCAAATAAAATAAGTAGGAAAGAGACCATGTAGGGATAGCTACAAATGAAGGAACTATAAAGTAGAAAGAAGAGAGGGCAATCAGAGAACTGTAAGGAAGTGGGTATGCCTGAAGGGGAGATGATGAGGAGAAACCAGCAGCAGATGAGGCTGGTGACGTAGGAAGAAGCTGTGCCCACACAGCAAAGGTTTGAACCTCAGTGTCATTCCCAATAGTAAGCCAGGAGCTCTGTTTGCAGGACCCCTTCTGAAGCACTGCAGGATATCTCACAGGATCCCAGGCCTTTACCATTCCTGACCCTGCCTCTCACCTCCATTGCGAAAACCATTCCCATCTCTAGGCTTTGCCAAATATCCTACTAGTGACCAAAACCATTTCCGATTAAGAACCACTGGTGCGGCTGGGAAGACAATGGGAAAAGTCCTTCGCCGTACAAACTTGGAAAATCGAGTTGAATCCCCTGCACCCACATAGTGAAGCCAGGCATGGGAGGCAGCACCTGGAATTCCAGCACTGGTGGGAAGAGCATGGGGTATCCCTGGTCAGCCAGTCTAGCCAAAGTGGGGAGTTATGGATTCTGTGAGAGTCTCTGTCAAAAAGTAAAGGGCTGGAGGAGATGAGAGAGGAAAGAGAACCAACTTAACCACAGTTGGCATGAAAATGCCATCAGGATTCCTAGTATTTTGTTTACTAGTTTAAAAACATAAGAGAGGAGGGTACTCAACATCAACTCTGACCTACACACACACACACACACACACACACACACACACACACACGCAGGCACACACACAAGCATGGAGCTTATGGTTGATATTAATCAACTTGACCATCATTTTAAAGCAAGTAAGAATATATGAAAACTAATTGAACACTTTTAAGAAAGTAAGTGATTTTTAATCTGGGTAGGGCAAGAGGATATTAATAAACAAAAGTGAAGTTCTATAACTGCCCAGGAATTGAAAGCTCTCCAAGCTGACAGAAGAGAAAGCAGGTTAGTAGGTCAACAGCTCCTGTGTTCTGAATAAGGTAGGCTTCCAAAACGAATGTGAACACAGAGCCTCTGGCCGTGGACTCACCCACTATCCGTTCATTGATCTAAAGTTATACTGCAGGAGGCTTTGGTGAAGATCCATTCATTATGTAACCCAACTGTAATGTACTATATCATATTTGCTAAATGAAACATGTATTGGTGAATTATGAGAATTCCAATATCAATGCTGAGGAGTCAGTGGGAATAAATCACACATGGAGAGCGGGAAAATACAAACTATGCACAACAACTAGGTTAAATGAGAAAGAGCTTATAAAAGGTTCAGTATATATACAGCCAGGTTCGGTATATATACAGCCTTGTTTGGAAAGCTCAGAGAAGAGGACATTGTCTGCAGCGGTCAGGTGATTGTTTTTCTCGGTGCATTTACCTCTGGCATGAGTCTTTTCCTCTCTTGCTCACTTCTGTGTGTGGGCTCCGCCAGTGCACTCAGTGTTCCTTCTCCATCTGTGCTGACAAAGTATTGCCCATCTGTTCAGGATGAGCTTCATTCAGACCACTAACCAAGAAACAAGACTCAGCGTCCTTAAGCAGGCTGAATGGAAAAACAGAGCCAAAGGAATTCCACTGACCCACGAGCCAGGCTACTCCTCCAACAGCCGACGCTGCCGTTAAGTAGTCCTCCCTTGAGTTCTGGCTCCAAGTTCCGGGCAAACTCCTCAATAGAAGAGCATGTGATCCCTAATCCAGTCACACCACATCTTGTCTGCTTCTAAGCACGCACAGCAGAGGTTCACGAACATGGGGAGATGCCAGAATTATCCCGCCCTGCCTTTTACAAACACATATGTCCGAACTTTTACTACAGAATTATGGAATCAGACTTGCCAAAAGAGATGAAGAGCATCAATATTTGACACAAAACTCCACAAGAGAACTTGCACAGCTAATTCTGATGTGAGCAAACATCTCAGAAGAACCACTTTATAGACTAGAGGAATAATTACTTGTACATTTTACTATTTATTTGGCATGGACATAAATAAATAATAACCTAAATTATTTTCCCCAAATTATTAGACTCCTCCACTACACTGACATCTCTGGAAGAAAAAAAAAGTGTCTTGCTCACCTTCATGTCTCAGATCCAATTAAACCACAAATAATAAACATTAGATTTAAAAATGTGTATGCCTACATATGTAAATATCAAATCAGATTTCTCAACAGTGGTATATAAGAAAATATTCTGTGGTACATTATTTTGGTTATATGTAAAATCTAAATTTTCTCAAAAGTCTAATACACAGAGATAAAGAACACAACATGGCTACCAAGTATATTGGGGTAGAAGGTAGGGAAAATGCAGAGATTTTGGTCAAAAGCAAAGTAGCAGATACCAAGAACGAATAAGTCTAGGAACCTAATGAAAAACATGAGGACTATATTGTGAATGATATCATACCATATTCAGAATTTCTGATGAAAAGCATGTTTTTGTGTCTTTCCACAAAAACTAATCTGTAAGGAAGAAAGAAGCACACATTAATTCTTTCAATAATGTTTTTATATATGTATATCAAAATGTGATGTAAACTCTAACATACACAAGAAGAATTTTGAAAGAGGTAAAGCATGGTGGCTCATGGTCCAACAACTTGGTTTACTGAGGCAGAAGAATTGCTGTGACTTTGAGGCTAGCCTGGGCTGTAAGTGAGACCCTCTCTTTAAAAAACAAAAACTTTTAGCTTCTAGACACATGCAAAAGAAGGGGAGAAATTAAACACCAAGACCTTCACTTGATTACTCAGAAATTTCATGGTAATACATACCACATTCCAAGAAACTGTGTTTCTCGACCATCTTTTCGACCATGACTGCATTTTATATCCCAATTTTGAAAAGAAATGAAACTAAGCCATGCCATATATGACAGTCATAAATTTCTCGGGAAGAAATTAGATAACTCCCAAACCTCTCACCTAGCCTTCTCCTTCCTACATCTCTTCTGCTGAGCTGACTGCCCACCACTGAATTCCTTTTACACAGCATCTAACTTTGAACATGTCCGCAACATCTCAAAAACAGAGGGACAGTTTATGTCTTCGCCACGAGTGACCTTCACAAAACAATTTATTGGGCCCCACACCAATGGGAGACAGTAGCAACTCCAATGTGTGGAAAATCCTGAGTCAAAAAAGCAGAACTGCAATTATGATTTGCAGGTTAAAAGACATCCATTGGTCTGTAATGGTATACAAATTGCATGCATATTACACTGATGTGTTAAAAAAAATCATCTTTGTACCTTTGTTAGCTCTTGTTTTATTTACTCTGAATCTGTTCAAAAATGACAAATGTTTTCTTACTTACAGACGACTCCGTGAGAACCTCTGAGTGAGGTTACCAGAATAGGTGTTTCATTCCTAGTAAATCATCATAATTTATGTTGCACACGTCCGCCTGGAAAGGATAATAAGGGACTGATGTGCAAAACATTTCCTCACACAAATGAACAGGGATCACCTTTCGCTGGGCTCTGACTCACCCTGGACAGGAATGGGTAAGGTAGGGAGCGATGGTTGTGGGAAGAACATTAAGCAATTTTGAAAGAGATCAGTTGTCAAATGGAGCTTAGCGTAGGGCTTTCAAAGGTAACTGAGACGAAAGTGATGGTACATTGCCTCAGTACCAGTGCTGCCTTTGCCCTAAGTATGCCTGGGACTGCTTCTGTCTGTGATCTCCAGGAGGAAGTTAGAGTAGGTGGCCCTTCCACCTGATCCTTAGACAGCCCTAAGACACACACACACACACACACACACACACACACACACACACACACACACACACACACACGCTACCAAAGTGACTTAAAGATGCCCAATCAAATCCACTGCTTCATTTGAAGTATGCAAAGAAAAATCATGTCCAGAATGAAAAATGACACACCTGAGTTCTATTCTTGGAATTCTGATGCACTATGGTATGGTTAGGCACAATCGCTTAAATTTCTAAAACTCTCTCAGGAGACACAGACGTAGGTCTGTGGGCCTCCAGATGACTTTTCCTGATTCAGGACAATATGATGGCATGCACAGAAAAGACAACACCCAACTAGAAGCTAAAAAAAAAAAAAAAAATCTTCAAAGAGTGCTAGAAGCTAGAAGAGGCAAAGACGATCATCTCCAGAGTTCAAGGAGAGAACTACTACGTGAATATCTTGATTCCTGATGTCTGGCCCATATCATAAAGCCAGGTTGGGGTACTTGGTTACAGGGACCCTAAAAAAGTAACATGCTATATTACAAGAACAAAAGAAAATACCAACAAAGGAGGTTGAGGGACCACATTGAATGCAGGGGAGTGCTATACCACAGAACCAAAGGGGGAATAAGTCTACCTGAACTTAGGTCAAAGAGAGACATATAAGAACTTCATGGAAGTATTTTCAACCAGCATTTTCAACCTATAATGAACTAACTCTCTGATTAGATGAACACCAGCTGACCATGAGATCAGGATATCTCAAAGCATTTTTTTGTTGTGTTTTGAGTTGAATATTTTGAGATGCTAGCAGGAAAGACCTATAGTAAAGCTCTATATGCCTAACGGGATTTTATCCTAGGAAGGTTTTTAATCATTTATTCTCAAAAGGATGAGGTAAGGAAGGGCAGAGTTCCATTGTTTAAGAAACTGAAAAAAAAAGAAAAAAAGAAAAAAAAAGAAACTGAAACTAAGAAAAAAATATATTTATCTGAAATTATAAATGAACTGACATTGTTATTGATTTCTCTGGTTCCCGCCTTATTACCTGTAAGACCATATAGAAGACAGTTTCTCTATTTCTCGTACATCACAATATTAAGTATGTTGAAATACACACACACACACTATATATATATATATATATATATATATATATATATATATATATATTATTCAAACACATGATTGTTGTCCCCCAATTCATATTCTTTGTAGAATATGCTGACTCCTACGTGGACCTCTGAACTTTCTTGTCTCAGTTACTTTCCTGTTGCTGTGATGAGGCTTCATGGCCAAGGCAACTTATATAAGAAAGAGTTCATCCACAGGCTTAGAGGTGGATGCAGAGTTCATGACCATCACAGCAGGGATCATGGCAGCAGCAGGCATAAGAGCTTACAATATTGTGGCAAGTAGGAAGCAGAGGGGAACACTAGGAAAGGCATGGGCTTTTGAACCTTTCAAGCTCATCCCAATGACACACCTCCTCCAAGAAGGCCACGCCTCCTAATCCTTCCCAAACAGTTCCACCAACTAGGGACCAAGCATCAAAATATATGAGCTAATGGGGGCCAAAGTCATTCAAACCACTTCTGGACTGAAAGTAAATTTATGAAACTATAGCTCCACAACTGTACAGAAACACCCAGGTTTACTTTGTGCGTGAGGTGGCAACATTTACATTAAGCTTGAGTTTACTGCTGCCAAAATAGAATAAGTTTCTCACAAATTTATTAGTGAAATGGCTTTGCTGTCAGGTGAACAAATGCAACTGGCTATGTGTCAGGAATTCCCAAGGCAGAAGTTGGAGGTCACAATTGTGCTCATATATCCATCCATCCCTTGCCTTACAAACAGTAAAATCAACCTGAAACACAAACCATGTGGGACATTACACTATGAAATTTAAATATTTTATTAATATTATGTTTTCTTACCATAGTAAAAATTAAATAAAGCTTTATGGTTTAATAAAGAGTCCTCATGGGAACTGCAAATTTTTTTAAATAAAATATTCTATTTCATCGTAAAGCAACTTTTCCACTCAGCTTTAAAATAGAAAAATATTTCAATACTGCTCGATATAAAAACAAAAAAGAACAAATGATACAGGCATTATTTGCATTAGTAAATGTTTATTTTCACAACACAGGGCCATTGCGGGCCTTAATTTATCTGTATTGTTTTAATGCCACACAGAAATGTCTTTTAAATGATCATGATGGAAAATCTCCAAGAAGTTTGCAACCGCTGTGTGGCAGTTGCTTCATATTTGAAGGGAATGAAAACAGACTGGAGCCCTCCTCTCTGTTCCCAAAATAGAAATATTAAGTATGCGACTTTTAATTAATTATGTCTCACCATATGTATTAAAGACTGCTTTATTCCAGTTGAGTTAATATTAGCATTGAATTTAAATTCACCTCAAGTATTAATTACGTGTCTCTACATTTTTTCTTGGTAAAGAGATTTTTGTTTCACTCCTGGTAATTTTGAAAATGTATCTTGCACCAAGTGCCTTAAAAGAAATCTAGATTCCTCAAAGGAAAAGATGATGTCTTCCATAGGACATATGATATCTCCACCCTATAGCCAATCCATAATCCCTACATACTTACATTAAGATTTTTATAAAGCTTTTCTGGCATTGGATTAAAGGCTGTGTCAACAGCTGGCTATTTTGAAAAATAAAACAAACAAGGGAAACACAGAAAAATCCCTGGAGAAACTCACTCTATCTGGTGAAGGTAAATGTAATCCTCCTGGGTAGGTTTTTTTTTTTAAATCCTATTAACTACTCATGAAGCCTGTAGTCATTTTACACAATGTTCAAGCCTTCTTTTCATCATCAACATTCATACTCTCAGACATAGAAGTATCTGAGAATCCACCAGCAGAATGATATTAAGGCTTTCCATCTTCCTTCTAAGAGGGAATCCAGGCAAAGGGTGCCAAGAAACTGTGTCTTTATTCCCCTGAAATACCAGGAAAACTCAAATTTCAAAACCTTCTCTAGTCCTCGTCCAATCCCAGTTGGAATTTTCCAAAGTTCTTAAAGTTCTGGATAACACTGATAACAGTCTTGGAGTTTTAGTGTCTTAAAGCTGATATCATTTGCACACGGCTTAGCAAAAGCCCTTGTTACAAATAAAGTCCAAAAGAGAAAATGGGTGGGAGGGGCCCTGGAATCTGAGTCTGAAAAAGAGGCCCCTGGGAGGTAAGAGCCAGTAACCGACTTAGGAGATAAAACTGGCTAAGTGCACTCAGGCATCCCCCACAAGTGGAGAGCACCTCACTAGTGTGGGCTCTGCCTTCCACCAGGCAGGGTTCTCAGAGCACGAGCCCCCAGGATCGTGCATCAGTAAGCATGAAGGGAGTGAGCAGATTCCAGTTCAGACCTCTGTTCTTTGCATCTGGTGCAGCGTTCTGTTTCTGACCTGCAGATAAATCCACCATTTCCATTAGGCGGTTTTTTTGCTTGTTTGTTTTTGTGTTTTTTGTTTTTGTTTTTTTTCTGTATGCCAAACAAGGTGAGGGCCAATTAGTCTTAGAAAAAGACTTTTCCTTTATTTTTCTTCCTTTCACATAACTGCCCAATTGTGGGTTGAACAGCTGGGCCAAGAATCTCTCCCAGGTACAATGGAGAGAGGTGTGTGAGTCATCCATCTTCCTGAAGATTCCAAACCATGAGAGACAAGAATCAGGCCTGCGGTGGTCAGGCTGACTTCTGCTTCTCAAATTTGGCAAAAAAAGAAAAGAAAAAGTCTCCATCTGGATATCTATGTTCCTCAGACTTTTGGGAATTATTGTGTCTGGCATTTTAAGGTCCTGGATAGTGTAGCTCTGACCCTCTCCTTTCGGAGGGGAAAAAAAAAAAAAAAAAAAACAGAATGAGAAGGTAGATAGACAGACATCTGAGACACAGTATTGACACCAGGAAGTCACCCAGAAGAAGGAACAGACTATAATTCTGTGGAAATATAAGTACCCACAAATTAAATGGATTTCATTCATGCTCCAGCTGCCCTGTTCATTTTGATTTTTTATTTAAATGTTGATAATCTCCCTCTCCACACTGCTGTTCATGCTTGGACTCACTCAGTCTCTTAATCTGCTAATTATCTGTATTAGTTATTCATCAAATACTATATGTTTTAGGTTGGAACCTCACAAAGACTTCTTTTTTAAGTTTCCTGCTCTCCTAGGAATAACTTTCCATGAGCAAATCTAGAATTTATCATATGGTATACAAAAAAAAAAAATTTCCCAGATAAATACTTCAATTAAAACAAAGCCACATGTCTTTTTCTTTGCGACCAAAGCCAGGCAGACTTTGACATTTTAAGACAAATATATTCAAAAATCAACAAAATACATTATGGGTAAAGATTTTATCCTTTCAAAATTAAGCCTCACACCCATCTGCCATGTCACCTGGTAGAAAATATAAACCTAATGCCAAGGTGTCGCATGCTAACCTGGGGCTGTTTTAAATGATTCCTGCTTTTTAAACTGAGAAATACGACGCGTGGAAAACCGAAATGACATATTTCTGTTTTCCTCTCCTCCCAACAGAAGCAGCCAAACTACACCGTCTATCCAGACCCATGTGAGGGAAACCTCATCATTCACAGCGCATATATAACAAGGACAAGGAGGCTTCCTGAAGCAGCTCTGCATGCAAGGAAGCAACAGCAGGAAGGAAAGGCTGGAACTGCGTGGGCTCAGAAAAAAACAAACCAGGACGACGGCTGACAGCTAGTAGAGAGCTGAAGAATGAAACCGAAGACAATTGGAGGGAAAACAAGATGAATGACGAAATCAGAGAGAGAGAAAAACTGGCTAGAGAACCGAGGGGCCCTCAGTTGCCATGGAGCACAAAGGTCAGAGTGAGCCCCTGGCTTCAATGACAGATTCAAAAAGCAATAATTCTGCAGTTCGCTCTTTAAACATTAAGACAAGATCCGGACGATTTAAGAGTGTTTCTGATAGTATTTGACCCCCGAATTCAACCTGCTCCTGTGTTTGTTATATATCAGGGCTAGAAAAATGATTCAAGATAAGTCAGTCCCTGCATTGATTTATTGCTATCCAATTAGGAAGCTCTTGGCTCACTGATCAGAAACAGAGATTAGAGAGGGAAAAAATATACTACAAAGGCTAAAACTGCAATCTTCACTCTCCACTGACATCCAAAAAGATATGCAGAGCCTAATTTAGTATGGGTTATAAATCACCTCAAGTAGAGCCAAAAAAGAAAAAAAAAAATGTTCTCATTTGAACATGTTTCTTCTGGACATCGGAGTATTGTTATCATGCATGTAAAAATATTTTAAATGAAGTTAACAGTGCCCTTAGTTTGGCCATCTGTTCAGAAAAAGCATTCCAAACATAAAGCAATACTCATGGAAGTATTAAACAAAGATGTCTTCCAATATGGAATGCTATACAGATTTAAGCTAGTACTGTGCTTTAAATTGATATTTGACATACTTCACCCCAATAGCCTAGGCATTGGTAAATCAACAAAGACATCAGTCAGAATCAGGACAGAAATAGCGAGCACCAGGAGGGACAGAGGTTCGTCTCCATCTAATAGGTACCCAACAGACTGCAGCTGCATTAATTAGAGGATGCTTACGCTTCAACATATTGGCAACAGAAACCCTGACATTTTTAAGTGATAAATTTATGTTTTATTCCTTATCATACAAAGAAAAGGTGTTCAGGGAAATGAAGGTGTTAAAATTAGGAGAGTGAAACAGCAATTATAATAATTAGGTCAGGAACTGAGATATCAACCAGTATACTGACTTATTAATAAATATGAGCATTCTCTTATCAAGAGATTTTAATCAGCTCTGATATCTGTCCAGTAGCCCAGTAATAATAAGATCTATAAAACAAGAAGGAACAACTCAACAAACATGGGAAGGCTAGACACAGAGAATATGTATTTTAGGTCCCCTGCTGATAAACCACATGATATTTGGCAATTTATAACCTCCCTAGACCTCAATTTTTCCTTAATTTATCAGTGTATCTTATGTCCCAGGATCATTGTGGTGATTAAATTATATCATGTTGGTAATATTATTTTATATGATAAGTCTCTATATAATATAAATTTATTACCACTACCAATATGCAGCTAAAGAAGGAAACAACCTCAGAAATAATGAGCAATAAATTTGATTAGGTGTGTGGTTTATTTGATCACAGAATGTTATTAAGGCTCATTAACTTAATTTCAAATGTACATTTTTAAACATATTTATCCAAAGTGTTAGCTGGCATTTTTATGAGTACTTGCTAAACAGGAAAACATAATTTAACATGATGGTTAATAAATTATTCTCTTTCTTTCAGGTACACGCAATCATAAATGTTCAAGTACTGGTCCTTTTACAGCCTGAAAGGTTTTAAAATAATAAAAAACTCATCTGTTCTTTTCCAGTCCAGGAGCCTTCAGGAATCATTTCCTTCTAAATTTCCTGGAATGCCAGGATGTGAGTGAATAGAGATCAAACTAAAGAATATGGAACTATTTTCTGTCTGAAAACACTCCGCAGGGAAAGGACCTCCTCAAGGTCCCAAGTATCACATGGGAAATGCAAACCACCATCTCACAGGTCCCTGCTTTAAAGAATGCACATATGTTACAAAAGTGGACTCGGAAACTAATCTTTCCCAGTAATCTTTAAATGTAATATTGCTTAATTCTTTGACAAATTCATATGTGCAGGCAACCCATTCTGATCATGTTCACCCCACCCCAGCTCCTACTTGTACGTGATGATGCCTGAAGATTAGAAATGGTCTTCTTGGAAAAATCATCTCTCAAATATCTGAATGAAGGTTTGATAAATGTCGATATAAGAGCATAACACTACCCCTGGCTTGCTAGAAATTAAAACCCTCCCTGAGCACTTTGCTTATCCTCAATTGTATTCCCAACATTTCTAGATCCTCCCTTATAGAATGCTGTCTTTATTTTCTACCCAATCTTTGATCATTGTAAGAAGTTTCTGTCCCACCAGCAATTCTCAAGCACCCAGCAGTTGCTTCCCAAATTACCACACAGGGGCTTATATTAATTATAAATACTTGGCTGGTAGCTCAGGCTTATTACTAACTAGCTCTTACACTTAAATTAACCCATAATTTGTCACGTGGCTTGGTACCATTTCTTGGTACAACATTCTCTTCTTCTTCTTCTTCTTCTTCTTCTTCTTCTTCTTCTTCTTCTTCTTCTTCTTCTTCTTCTTCTTCTTCTTCTTCTTCTTCATCTGGCTGGCGACTCCTGACTCTGCCCTCCTTCTTCCCATCATTCTCAGTTTGGCTTTCTCACCTAATTTCCTGCCCACTGGCCTGTCAGTTTTTCATTAACCAATGAGAGTAATGCATATTAACTGCATGCAGAAGGGTCATCCCACAGCAGACCATGATGTTGCTGTTGTATCAATTCACTATTTCACTTGTTCCCATTAGTTCCATCTTGTTGCTATAAGCCTTAGTATGAGTGAACAAAGTATGCAAGTTATACAGATGCTAGAGTTAATACATGGAGAAGTAGATGTCTTTGACCTAAATGTTACTGTAATGATGTTGTTATGTAGAAAATGACGGTACTCATGTCCAAGGTGGGGCTCCTACACTCACACTGGGGACATAGGCCAAAGAGAATGAGCAGGCACAGCACTCTAAGAGATTGACAAGAGGTGTGGCTACTCATGTTACCAAGAAACTGTTGGTAGAAACAAAACAAGATGGGCAACATTGTATTAAACTTACTCTCAAGGAGAAGCAGATGAAAGCATGCTTGGGTAAGTCATATGGTAGGAAGCAAAGTTCCCAGTGGACATCTATGAGTTTCGATGGTAATGCGCCTCCTAAGGAGGTAGGTGGGGATTCACTGGGTAAGCCATACATCCTGGCAAATCCTCCTTTGTCCCTGCTCTGTGACAATCCTCCAAGCCCTGAATAAAGAAAAATGAAACATTTTATTTTGCTACATCTGCCTGCAACCCCAGCACTTGGAAACCAGAGGCAAGAAGATGGTAAGTCTGAGGCCAGCATAGGGCACAAGGGCAGGTTTGAGGCCAGCATGGATGAAACTGTATATCAGGATACTGTCTAAAGAAGGAAAACACTCTTTAGAGGCGTGAAATTGTTGACACAAAATATGCCAATAAGACAGCCACGAGTCCTCTCATACAATAAGATTTGCATTTGTGATGGTGTACCCTGACAAACCACAGATAAGGGGTTGACTCCTAACAGCTGAGATGGCCAGACAGTGGCAACCTTTCAAGCCTGAAGTGCCACCGAGCATCTGAACCCAGAGAAGTGGGAACAGAAAGGAAGCGGCAGAGCCGGTGAGTTTGCATGCGATGTATGAGGTTGTAAAACACTGAGGAGAGTATGTAAGACATATAAGGAGTAAGCAACACCAAGTAGAGTAAAAAAATATTTTAACTAAAACATTCTCCGCTAGAAATAGACAAAGAAGCCAAACTGCTCAGTTTAGGAAGAAGTGGAAGGAAAACATAAATCTTTCTTGCATCTTACAGAAAGGATGTTTTTATATCATCTGGAGGGATTTTTTAAAAGTAAATACTCTTGGAAGGCACATGTAGAAAAATTCTAAGGCTATAAGAACCAGATTTTCACATGAAATCATTTCATTCTTACATATGTTATTAATACCGACTATTGCCAGGAAATAGACGCATGAAGGCCAACTCTGTACCTAGTCAGAGCCACCTGTTACCTGTAACAGAAAACGGCTTAGGAAATCCTGCACGGTTCTGCCTCCGTGTTCAAGATGAATAATTTATTTAAATATTTGTCTCAGGAAGTATGCCGATTCACAAGTGGAAAACCAGACCAAGGGCAATTGCACTGTCAGCCCATTGGGGGACAGTGGACACCTTTCCAAGGCTATCTGTTTCCTGGGACTTCAAAATGGCTCCCTCTCTCAGAATGAAAACTTTGAAATTGCTTTCCTGTTACTACAGCTACCTCTCTTGCCAAAGTGTCAAATTATAAAAGGAATGAAAACTTGATAACAAATTCTACACAATTCCACATCCTTCTGAATGTCAGACACGAATGACCACACTATACCTGTTATTTGGCAACAGGAAACACCTTCATGTAGTCTCTGGTAACTAAGAAAGGAAGTTGCTTCCAACTAGCTGTAGCAGACTGGCTCATGCTGGCTCATGCTGGCTCATGCTGGCTCATGGAGTATATTTAACATTTAGCTCATTCCTTCCCAACTCTGCACAGTCCTGGCAGGCTAGTCACTTCCATCAGCCATGGTGGGAGGGTCTCCACTACAGAAGCTGACACAATACAACTCCAAGGTTTTGGCTTGTTTTAGGGTGCTGATAGCTAAGCCTCTCCCAGCACACCACTATTCTCAATGTTCATTTCACCCCGTGTTAAAAAAAAAAAAAAAAAAAAAAACTGACCAAGACTGTCTTAGTTAGGATTTCTATTGCTGCAATGAGACACCTTGACCAAGGCAACTTGGGTAGGTTAGGGTTTACTTGGCCCACACTTCCATGTTGCTGCTCATCATCATCACCATCATCAAAGGCCATCAGGACAGGAACTCAAGCAGGGCAGGAATCTAGACACATGAGCTGATGCAGAGGCAATAGGAGAGTGCTACTTACTGGCTTGCTCCCCATGGCTTGCTCAGCCTGCTTTCTTGTAGAACCCAGGACCATCAGCCCAGGGGTGGAACCATACACGATGTGCTGGGCCCTCCCCATCAATCACTGATCAGGAAAATGTCCTACAAGCTTGCCTACAGCCAGACCTCATGGAGACATTTTCTTAAATGAGTTCTCTACTCTTAGATGACTTTAGCTTGTGTCACATTGACATAAACGACCCAGCACAAAGACACTTCCCATCTCTAAGATTTCCAAACTGCCAACACTGTCAAATCTGAAAGTGCATGGTCTCCAAGGAAATGCATCTTAACAGCGTCTGTGCTGTGGCTAAATTATTTTCCTAAATCAGCTATTGCTATTGCTCTATTATTTCAGGCCCATGCTTTCTGACAGCTAGGTGTCTAATGATCACTTTACCATTCAGCAATCCTTGACGAGTTGGGTCTTCAACTCAGTGAGGTATACAGATCTGCCCAGACTCCACCACCTCTTCCCCAAGTCCGGACTTTATCCAGATCTATAAGCAGATATCTACATTTAGGGTCAAGAGTGACAATCACATTACCCAGAACCCTGCTCCTTACATCTGTAACCCCTGCTTCATGCTGGGTACTGACAATAAAAAAGAATCAAGAAAAATGCCTCAAGAAGGGTCATGAGGTAAGGTTGAGAAACATTATTTAGATGAATACTTCCCCCATCGTATTTTAAGAGAGCTTCTGTTAAGAGCAGTAACAGAAATAAATAGTTTGAAACTATTGAAGAATTTTTTTAAACGTGTAATTTCTCATTGCTCGGTACTCCAATTTACTTACTTAGATCCCATGGTCAGCCAGGAAATACCCATACTTGTTACTGTCCATAAAAAAAAAAAATAGAAATGCAGTAACAGATGCCAGCATGCAATCCTCAAAGTCATGCAGCCACATATAAAATGCCACTCAGTAGTGAGAGACAGTGTAACCTTAAAAGTGTATGATACATGGTGGTTTCACTATTAAGTGAAACCAAAACATTTAAGCCATATTCTTTTAAAAAATAATTCTCACCTAGGAGGATATTTCCAGCATAGCTTAAATAAGAATGGAAGGCCTCCCCTGAATGTGGGTGGTACTATCCCGTGGTGTAGACTGAACTAAAAAAATGAAAAAAGAGAAAGCCACTGATGTACCAGAATTCATCTCTCTCTGCTATAATACCTGAACCATGTAGATACAAGCAAGGAGCCTCCAATCACTATGCCTTCCCCTTTGGGATGGACTGAACCCTGAAACTGTGAGGCAAAATAAACCTTTAATAATAATAATAGGGGCTGATGGCTCAGCAGCTAAGAGCACTGGCTGCTCCTCCAGAGGACCTGACCTCCCAGCACCCACACAGCAGCTCACAACCATCTGTAACTTCTGTCCTAGGGGAGCTAATATTCTTTGTCTGGCCTCCATGGGCACTATATGCATGTAGCACACAGACATACATGCAGGTACTCACACATGCCTAAAAAACAAATTAACTAAATTAAACAACGATGATGATAAGAATAATTCTCTACCCAGTCCTTTAAAATGAACTGATTATGCTAATGGAACATCTCTCGGTCAACCACTATTTCATTTTATACTATTAGCAACTGTCATAACACAAAGCATATGCATGAATGGGTGAATGTCAGAGACACCCAATAGCTACAACCATATCCAACTGATGACTCATAATGCAGGCCCGAACTATAGTCCTCAAGAACTGAGAAAACTGGTGTCTACTAGTTCTCACTAACAAAATAATGTCAGATGCAAGATGAAAACTAGAAACTGTTTATATTCTTATTTTCATCCATGTATGACAAATTTATCCAACTGGTAAGAAATGGATCTCCATAAAAAAAGTGAAAGTTAATTTCATTCAAGAGAAAAGCAATCTATTCTTTAAAAAGTTGAACTGAAGCAATAAAAGATGAATTTACCAACAATAGACCCTAAATATATCTTTTCGTACCCTTAAATCATTTAACAATTATTTTTATGGCTTTTTAAAATATTTCATTTCAAACTGCAATATCCAAATGCATTCGTGTATACTCACATAAAATACCACGAAAAAAGAAACTTGAAAATAATTGTCAGCATACACTTTCCATCAGAGTCAAATACTAATTATTTTAGGTTCTGTATTTGTCTTTGTGGGCACTTATATCTGAGTTTGCCCTTGTAATACAACAGTAATAAAGAACAAATAAGCATGTTATTTTCCAATGAAACTTTACATACAAAAACAGGCAATGCTTGAAGTCACCAGTAGCATGGGTTACAAGCTATAATTTATGTCTTCCACACTCCTCCCCCGGTACTCAGGATTGTTCTTAAGACTTGGTAGGCAAACACTCTGCCATTGACCCCAACTTCTTATCTATCTTTATTTTGGGACAGAGTCTGACAGTTTCCTTGAACTAATTGCATAGCCCAGGCTGGCCCTGAGCTTGCAACCTCCCTGCATCAACCCCTTAGGTTTCCAAGATTACAGATGTGTACCATTACACCCAAAACCAATTATAAAGATTGTCGACATTCAAGAGGCTGAGGCTGGAAGAACCATGAGTTCAAGGCAGCCTTGGCTACAGAAACTCTGTCTCATGTTCTAACAAAACCAGATAGATAGATAGATAGATAGATAGATAGATAGATAGATAGATAGATAGATAGATAGATAGATAGACAGATAGATACATATATACATACATACATATATACATACATACATACATACATACATACATACATACATACATACATAGAGCTATCTTGAGCATCCTCATAGGTTCCTGTGTAGCAATGTCTGAAGGGATATTGAGCATGTGGCTCTGGCAGGCCTTGCTCTTCTCCCCCACTCCCTCTACCTTGCAAAAAAACAATTAGATTACATTCCTGAAGCTAGCCCCCAAGATCCATTCCCTTATTTGGCCACTTTCTCCTCCTGAGGCTGACTTCCAAAATCCAGCTATTAAAGTATTGAAACCCAGCAATCAAAAGCCCCCTTTGGCTCACCGAATTAACATATCCAAGTAAAATTAAACACCACATCCTTTATAAACCACCATTTTCCTATGGGCCACATCTGTCTCCTCTCTATCCAGAGGCAGTCTTTTGTTCCTCCAGGACAAATACCTCTGCCTCCTTTCCATTGTCCCACTCACCCTCTCCTTCTTTCTCCATCTCCTGTCTTTGTCCCTTATCTCTGCCCTCTGTCCCTCTGGAGCAAATAAATGTCCTTTGTGCTGAGAACCTGGTCTTGTGAGGTCCCGAGCCCATACTTTTCCTTTCATTGTCTCCTCTCCTGTCAGACCTTCTCATGCTGAGACTATCTGATTATGTGTGCTCTCGTTATCTCATAATGATGATTAGGTATTTTCTCTCATGGACGCATTGTTCTAACGTTCTCTGTTGTTTAGT
Organism: Peromyscus maniculatus bairdii; assembly: GCF_049852395.1. Lineage (NCBI taxonomy): Eukaryota > Metazoa > Chordata > Mammalia > Rodentia > Cricetidae > Peromyscus > Peromyscus maniculatus. Next base: position 47,209,036 of record NC_134869.1, read on the forward strand.
TACCTGGACTCTACCCTCCTATCATCCGGCAATGGGTAAGCACTGAATAGGTGCCTCGTGTAGGCAACTGGCTCTGTTCTTTCCACCAATGGGAGTAAAGCCTGCTCTACCTAAATTTTAATTGTTCTAGAACTCTGAGGTCTAACCCAAGACATAAATACAGAAGTAGACTTCCAAGACTCCACAGGTGTCAGTCAGGGTGATCTTTATTATTAGTCAAAAATGATAAGTCTGCCCAGGCACTGATATTTATTGTTTACTAAAGGGGAAGTAAAGATTCAAAAGTGGTCTTTTCTTTCTTATGATGTTATTTCGGAGGAACCAGTGTCTGACCCTCACTGAGAGTAGAAATCACTTTATTCTGACATTTTAAAAACCAAGTTGAACTTGCTTCAACTTGGCTCATTTAAGGAGTAAAAGGGGAATGGGGAGAGAAAGCTAAAAGGGCAGAGTTCCCTTTCACTGGTGAGAGAATTCTGAATTAAGCAATGAAACAAAAACATTACAAAGACTCAAAATTTAAATGCTGGGACCAGTAAGCCAATGACTGAGGACATTATGAAGACTTCTAAAAATGAAAGGTCATTGTAGTCAAAATCCAAGTCATGGAAGCATGTTGTCTAAGTTAGGTTTCGTTTTTGTTTTTTCATTTTATGTTTTTTATGGCTGTGAAGGGACACCATGAGCACAGCAACTCATACAAAGAAAAGATTTAACTCAGGTGGCAGCTTACAGCTTCAGAGGTTCCGTCCATTATCATCATGACGGGGAGCACGGCGGCCTGTGGGCAGACGTGGTGCTGCCTACATCTCGACCAAAAGGTAGCAGAAAGGTGACTGGCCATCACACTGAGTGAAGGTTAAGAAAAGAGACCTCAAAGCCCACCCCTACAGTGGCACACTTCCTCCAACAAGACCACACCTACTCCAACAAGACCACACCTACTCCAACAAGGCCACACCTACTCCAACAAGACCACACCTACTCCAACAAGGCCACACCTACTCCAACAAGACCACACCTACTCCAACAAGGCCACACCTACTCCAGTAAGGCCACACTTTCTAATAGTACCACTCCTATTTTCTTTCAAACCACCACACATACAAAAGAGCAACCAGTGTATTCTCCTCAAGTACTGATTTTCATTTCTCTAGTATCATGTGTATAACTACCATCACTAATCGCTGTCTGGGTAGTTGCATGGTTAGTGTATGATCTGCCTGCATGCACATATCTAATCAGGAAGTTGTTAAGAAGAGTCCTAGCTACCCTTTCATTGTGACTTGGTAAGAATACCTTTACACATCTGGAAACTGAAGAGACTCTGAACAGAGAAATTGATATACAGAATACATAGATTGCTATATGAACATAGTAAATCAATATTTTACTAGTTTCTAATAAAATCAATTCACAGATAAAACACAAATTTTATAACTTATTATACTTAAAGCCATCTGATCCAAAATATTCTGCAGAACATTTTGGCATAAAATAAAGTGTCCACAATGCCGACAGAATGGTTGTCAATCACTCAGTTGGCTAGAAAACAACTAAGGGTGAATCCTTACACTTTTTCTTTCTTTTGCAAGTTTGGAAGCAGCTGCACAACACAATGGAATGAGATTCCCTCATTCAAGTCCTGGTGCCATCGCTTAGAAGCTCCTTGTCCTCACTCTGGGTTTGGGTTCACTAAGCTATAAAAATGGGAACAGCATCAGAACTGATCAATTGATGTGAGATGCACATGGAATGATATTGGTGATAACTAAACCCAGGTCTTACCAAACAGAAAATGTTACGCTCAGGTTAACCATTAGTGTGTGTTGCTTGGGCGACAACACCACAGCTATGTGGAAAAAAAAAGAAAGAAAGAAAGAAAGAAAGAAAGAAAGAAAGAAAGAAAGAAAGAAAGAAAGAAAGAAAGAAAGAAAGAAAGAAAGAAAGAAAGATGGCCAGGGAGTCAGAATGGCAGGAAAAAAAGCACAGGCCTCAACCCAGTAACAAACGATACAATTGTGCACTCACGGTGAATAATAGCAGCTGATGCTGGGCACCAAACCATCAAGGCCACCAGAAATCCAGAGACAAAAGCACACAATCGCAAAAGCCACAGTTCCGGGAATGATTTTTGTTGTCTGCGAACTAACTCAAACATGGGCACGATACTGGATGGCTTTTAAGTTTACCGTGTCAACATCTTCACCACTAGTGCCATAGATTTAATATAAAGACAAGGCCGTTGTGTTGTCAATTTTTTTTTTCAAAAGCAACATTCCAGCACAATAAAATCTAAGTCTTGGGGTAAGGAAGATCCCTGAGTTCTCTCAGCATCTTTAGCCAGAATGATGTGGATATAGGGTGCACGATACTTCAAGTGTTAGCCAACCTGTGGTGGTACTGTGTTCCCCAAAATATTGTGCACCCTAATAAACTTATCTGGGGTCAGAGAACAGAACAGCCACTAGATACAGAGGCCAGAAAATGGTGGCACACATGCCTTTAATCCTAGCCTTCCAGAGGCAGAAATCCCTCTGAATCTCTGTGAGTTCAAGGCCACATTGGAGACAGCCAGGCATGGTGACACACGCCTTTAATCCCAAGAAATGAGCCTTTAATCCCAGGGAGTGAGGGCAGAAAGCAGAAAGGTATTTAAGGTGTGAAGACCAGAAGCTTTTGGCTGGTTAAGCTTTTAGGCTTTGAGCAGCACAGTTCAGCTGAGATCCATTTGGATAAGGACTCAGAGGCTTCCAGTCTGAGGAAACAGGATCGGCTCAGGAACTGGTGAGGTGAGGTGGCTGTGGCTTGTTCTGCTTCTCTGATCTTCCAGCATTCACCCCAAAAACTGGCCTCAGGTTTGATTTTATTAATAAGTACCTTTAAGATTCATGCTACACCAACTGAAACCTGAATTTTTTTTCCAAGGGAGGGAAGGTAAATTTTGATGTGCGTTGCATCGTAAAGTAGAGGCAGTATAATGACACTTCTGGAATCCCATAAACCTTGAGTACAAATGGAGCTGTTCCTACTTAATGGCTTTTTTTTTTTTATAAAGCTCCTCTGGATTCTTGAAATGTGGAAGCTGCTACTTTATGTCAAACCAGCTTCGTTTCACAAAGCTGTGTTCTAAATATGTAATACCTGGGGACACTTCATGGCACTTTTAAATGCATTGTTTTCTGGACTTGCATTCATTGGCAATTTCAGGTATGAAGCATGTTCAAACAGACTCACAGGAAGATATGGACACGTGATTTCATCCCAGAACCTTATCTTTGAATATGGTAATTTTTTCCCTTCCAAATGCAATTAAGAAACAAAAAGTATTCCCCTATGTTTCTAGAGCTACTGAATATCTATACCTCCAAAATTCATGTCAAATATTAATGGATACTATGATGGCATTAGAAGGTGGTGGATAGCTAGACCATGAGGATAGAACTCCGTGAATAATGTCCTCATCAAAGGAGCCTCGGAGAGCTTCCTTCCTGTCTCACCATGCAAGGAGTTTGCAAAAAGCAAAGGAAAACCATTCCATACGAAGAAATTCGTGATACAGGAAAGCTCATTCTGAGTAAGTTCTGATTGAGGGCCACTAATTCTGTTTTCAGTTTTATCTATTGTTCAGGCTATCCACTGATTTTTTATTGATTTTTATTCATCTTTATACATTTTTACTGACATCTAATAATATATATCCTTTCTCCCTTCCTATTTCTCCCTTCAGCTGGTCCCAGGTCTTTTCCAGCCAGCTCCTTCTACGACCCCACTCACAGACTGATGGTCTCTTCCTCCGTGTGTATGTGTGTGTGTGTGTGTGTGTGTGTGTGTGTGTGTGTGTGTGTGTGTTTATGTACAGATATGTAAATACAATCTGCCAAATCTGCATGTGTATCAAAGAAGCATCTCTTTACAGCCCATGAAGACCATAACAGAACACTACAACTGGACAAAATGTAGAGATCAATTTTATCATGGGGAGCCCAGCCCCATTGGAGAGGTCTACATCACAGCTCCTGCACTTACGACATAGGGCTCAGGGAGGAGAAGGATCGTAAGACACAGAATGCCAGGAAGTCTGCTATGAAACAGTCTCTCCTAGAAAAGTCTGCACAAAGAAGGACTGAACAAAGGCAATGTTAATAGACAGGCTAATGGATGGAGTAAAAATCTCACAGGGTCATACCCTTGAATAAGGAACTAGAAACAACTAACGACTTCCGAGAAAGGGAGCATTAGCCTTTCTCAGGGGTGAGATCCCTAATTTGTTGTTCAACACAAAGTAGTCAGTCCTGGAACCATATACACCCACTAGTTTCCAATATCTGAATTTATATTTATTCTACTCGTTTTTTATATTTATTCCATTGTTTTCATGTACTTTTAATAACTTATATTTTAATCAGTTCCTTTATTTCTTCTAACTACATTAAACATATCTTATATGTTTTGTAGTGAATTAGTTTAATATCTGAAGGCATTGAGAATCAATTGGATACTTACTGCTTCAAACCAATATTACCAAACACTTTGAAACTTTAAACTATGCACACTTATCATTTCACAGTTTCTGTGGGTCAGAAGTCTGGATACTCCCTAGATGGTTTCTCAGATCAAGGTGTACTCCCAAGCAAAGGTCTCATTTTAGAGCAGATTTAGGGAAGAATCCATTTCTAGATTCTAGGTTATTGGAAACTGTCATGGTTAGGTGACATTATCCATGTGATCTACCTAGAAAGAGGGAGCCTTGACTGCGGAATTGCTTCTATCAGATGTGTGGGAATGTCTTTGTGGGCATTTCCTGGTACTAAATTGATGTAGGAGGGACCTTTCCACCGTGAGCAGCAGCATCTCTGGAGAGGTGGATCTGGAGTTTATAAGAAATGTAGCTGGGCAAGCCACAGGAAACGTGACAACAAGCAGCCCTCCTCCATGGTCTCTGTTTCGGTTCCTGCCTCCAGGTTCCTGCCTTAAACTGCTGACCTGGCTTCCCTGGATGATTGACTATAAAATGTAGGAAGAAATAAACACTTTCTTCCCCAAGTTGATTTTGGCCAGTGTTTTATCACAGCAACAGAAAGCCAAGTAGAACAGTAACATGCAGTTATTTTTCATCTTCCAGTAACAGATATCAGGTTCTTCTTACGGAGTTCACCACCAGACCCTTAAAATACAGCCTTCTCCACAATGTCGATTACCACACAACATCTTGCTTCTCCAGATCCACCAAGAGGGTCAGGCACCTTACAAGATGTCAATAAAATATTACTTATCATAACCACAGGAGTAACATTCTACAATGTTGGCCATATTCTCCTGGTTAAGAAACAGAAGCTCCACCCACATTTAAGAGGGAAACCACACACAAAAGAGCATGGAACTAGGAGGCAGGCGTTCTGGGGAAATATAATTCTATGCTATGGGATCTCATTGTCCAGTGTTTCTAATTTTCTCATCTAGAGCTCCATTTTAACCATGAAGTAATTTTCTTCGTTAACTCATATAAGGCATGTATAAGGGCTTAGATAGAAGAAGGCTTTCTCTGGAGAAGCGTTGGCTTCTCCACAAAGAAAGCCAAAAGAAGAATGAAATCTAGGACTTGTTGAAATCAGCATCTAGTTCACGATGTTTAAATGGACCACACAAGTAGCAAGAATTTAAATGTTGGTGCACACCTTTAATCCCAGCACTTGGGAGGCAGAGGCAAGTGGATCTCTGTGAGTTCGAGGCCAGCCTCATCTCCAAAGCGAGTTCCAGGAAAGGTGCAAAGCTACACAGAGAAAAAAAAGTCAAACTTACCAAGAGCCATGCTTTTTATAAATATTCAAAGAAACTTTCCTGCACAGCTCCCAAACTATATCAAGACAACCGTATCTTCTTGTCTTGCTGTGGTAGTTGGAATGTAACTGAACCACATAATCTCATAGAGAGTGGCACTATCAGGAGGTGTGGCTTTGTTAGGTTAGGGTGGGTGTGGCCTTGTTGGAGGAAGTGTGTCACTGTGGGTGCAGGCTTTGTAGTTTCCTATGCTCAGGATACTGCCCAATGTCTCAGTCAACTTCCTATTGCCAATACCACCTCTGCCTGCATACGGCCATGATCCCTGCTATGATGATAATGGACTACACCTCTGAAACTGCCACCTTAATTAAAATGTTTTCCTCATAAAAGTTGCCATGGTCATGGTGTCTCTTCACAGCAATAGAAACCTAACCGAGACACTTGCCTTTCCACACAATGAGATTTTGCTGGTTTATTGTTCTCTTTGGTCTTGGAAATTGTCAACTTTAGGTTAGGATTTTGACTTTGATTCATGCCCTCTTCCCTGAGCAATTGTAACAGAAGCCCTTAACATGTAGATAGGTCTAAACAGATGCCATAAATAACAAATAGGTCCTACATGGAATAATGGAAGAGTAGTTACAGTTGCGGGAGCGAGACATACTGCATCTTTATTTAGTCTGCTAATACAACTTAATCAAGTTATCGCTTGGAAGCTACTCATTTTATGAGTTATAGAAACTAGTTCTGTGAAGCAGAAGTATCACTCTATGTTTCCTAAGAAAGTACCAGTCAGCCATTGATTTAATTCAGCATCTACCAAGTACCTACAAGATTCCAAATCAGGCAATTTTCTGAGGGTATTAGTTAGATAGAAATAACCAAAAAAAATAAATAAATCTACCTCCATAAGGAGCATTCCAGCATGCAATCAGTAAGCATGAGAGTGTTGAGCTTTTCAGTACAGGGAAGATAGGCATTGAGAAGATCTACGAGACTCGAGAAAAAGAAAAGACATAAAATCTAAAACTTTCCCACTTGGCAACTTAATATAAAACCAAATACAACTTTATTTTTTTTTATTTTGCTTACAATAGATCATAAAATTTACTTCTAAAAAGTGGTGGGTATACATACAATTTTTTATTTATTGGAAATTAAAACAAATTTGCACACTAATGAGATGTGCCAACTGGTTTCTACTGAATATTTGATACTGCAGGACAGAGAACATCTTCAATGTTTAACTTAATCAGTATTTTTTTCATTAAAATATAATTGAATCATTTACCCTTTACTTTCTCCCTCAAATCCCTCCCATGTACCCCCTTTTTCCCTCTCAAATTCATAACCTCATTTTCTTTGTTATTGTTACATATATAAGTGTTTAAATATATAACTACACCCAGCTCACTCTATTTAGTGTTACTTGTATGTATATTTTTTTAGAGCTGACAAGTTGATATTGGATAGCCAACTAGAGAGCTCATCTCTGGGGCAAACTATTTCTCCCTCTCTTAGCATTCCTTAGTTGCCTGTAGTTCTTTGTCTGTGGGAGGGGCCATGGGAGAGTTCCCCTTTCTGTGCTAGCATATTTATGAATGTTGTGCTGTTCAGGTCTTGTTTAGGCAGCCATATTACTACGGTATCATGGCTGAAGCTTTCCTACCATCTCTAGGAGACACAATATCACAGAAGACTTCCTGGTCCTCTGGCTCTTACACTCTTTCTACCTTTCTTCTGTAATGTCTCTTGAGCTAATGTTTGGGTGCAGGAGCTGTGTGGTAGATGTATCAACTGGGGCTGGGCACCACACAACCAGTTGTTCTCATCTTTTTAACCAGTTGTGGCTTTCTCTAATGGTCTCCATCAGCTGCAAAGGAAGGTTGATGAGCGCGACGTGTATCCATGGGTATAAAGATAAACATCTACAATGCAGTTAGGAACTACGCTGGTTTTTAATACAGCAGCAGTGGTGGGTTCTCCCCTAAGATCCATGACCTCGCTATCCTCAGATAGTTGGATAGGTTTCCAGGACCAGACATGATTTCCCATTTAAAATTGGTCATTAAAATTCCCATTGCAAATTGGACAGCTGCTGGATAATTCCAACATAAAGGGGTGCCACTGCTGCACCCTTAGAATGTTTGTGCTGTGTTGGTCATCATATTGAACTTTCATTTTTAAGATCAAATCGATCTTAACATGGTTGCTAAGTTTGTTAGTGACATGGTCTACCTTCCAGATGTACACCTTGCATTGGGGTGGAGACACAAAAAGAAGTAAGATAAGAATGGTAGAGAAGACAGGTTTTCAGTGTAGCCCAACAAGAGGTTAGGACATTCTTTTCTTCGGTGTATAACATGACATTTTAAGATTGGTTTGGTTTTTTTTTCTTTTTTAAGACTATTGTTACCTTTATCTCTTAGCATTTTCTTGAATAGTCATGATATTTGTTTCCTGCTTACTTTTGTCATTTTAGGAATAAGAAGCCAAGGTCAACATGAAAACCCAAGGTCAACATGCCATTCTTCCAGGCTTGTTGATGCAGCTATTTCTAGGAGAGATTGTTTCACTACAGACTTCCTGGAATTCTGGTTCCTATCATCTTTCTGCCCCATTTCCCAATAATGTCCCCTGAGCCATAACTTTAGGATCTGTTTTATGGATGTATCCACTGGGGCTGGACTCCCCACGATCCACTAATCTCTGCACTGGGACCAGTTATGGTTTTCTGTGATGGTCTCCACTTGCTGCAAAGAGAAGTTTCTTTGATGAAGGGTTAGAGCTACACTTATCTGTGGGTATTAGGATGAAATTTAGAAAGTATTAGGAATGATGCTACTCTAGCAAAGGAGCAATGGTAGACCCTTTCCTAATGCCCGGGACCACACTCCCTCCAGAAAGCTGCCTAGGTTTCCAGTACCAGGTATAATTTCCGCCTGTTGAATGGGCCTTGAGTCCAGTTGGACAGCTGTGAGTTGCCACCATCATGTAAGTACCATTTATTGAAACTTGGGAGCTCAGCATGGCAAGATGAATAGACAAATTAATATGGAAGGAGGGTATTTTGCAGGATCCCACCCCTACACAAAGAATTACTGGTAGCTAATAACTACTGGAAAAAATAAGAGTTAGTCTCTCCCAGGGATAAGTGCACTTATTGGTAGTCCAACACAGAGTGGTTAGCCCTGAAACTATATATACACACAAGAAAACAGACTCAGCAAGTTGCATTTATATATTTGTGCATACATATGCATGCATATATGTGTATGTAACAAAAATAATCAAAGAAAAACAAGCTATCATCTTGAGAATGGGGAGAGAGCATGAGAGGTGTTAGAAGGAAGATACCTGGGAGAGTTGGAATGGGGAAAGGGATGTAATTCTTCTTCTATTAAAAACATTTTTTGCCGGGCGGTGGTGGCTCACGCCTTTAATCCCAGCACTCGGGAGGCAGAGCCAGGCGGATCTCTGTGAGTTCGAGGCCAGCCTGGGCTACCAAATGAGCTCCAGGAAAGGCGCAAAGCTACGCAGAGAAACCCTGTCTCGAAAAACCAAAAAAAAAAAAAAAAAAAAAAAAAAAAAAAACATTTTTTAAAAATGTATGCCTAGGAGGAAAGTGCAAAGGAGCTTGGAAGAACTATTTTAAGTCTTAGATTTTAGATCAGAAAGACAAGGCCTGCTGGAAATCTATATACAGTCCAGTTCAGTGTATGAGAGCCATGGTGGGAAAAGTCAAAATTTACAATGACAAGTGTATGATCACGGTGTATGATCTGAAATTTTCCTCATGATCCTACAGTAAACAGTTGAGCAGTGATCGACCAGTGCGACTTCCAACCTACTTTTTCCCAACTAAAGCCTGAAATTATCCCTAATCATATACAACCTCACTATGCCTTTGCCCTGATCTGATATGATGTGCAGAGGTGAAGCCACTGAAACTCAAATTAGTTTTCTGTTATTCTATAACAAATATAATTGCTAAGAGCAGCTCTAGTTTACTCTCCTATAATTCTCAAGGTTAAATATGCAAAGTCTTACCAAGTTAAAAAAAAAAAAAAAGAAAGGAAGGAATGAAGAAAAAACGGAATCCTGACATGCTGCATTCCTTCCTGTAGCCTCAGGGCAAAAAAGCAGGGGTTTTGTTGTTGTTTTGTTTTGTTTTGGGGGGGGTTGTTTTCTTTTGTTTTGTTTTGTTTTGTTTTGCTCATGTGTGTTGACAAAAAAAAAAAAATCCTCCCAGGTGAACAGCAGAGGTCTAAACACTAAACCCCTGCTTTTAAAGGTCACCTATACCCCAACTTAGGGCCCTTCTCCTGTCTTTCAAAGCCAGCAGCAGGATGGAGTTCCTCTCATGTTTCATACCTTATTTCCTTGCGCTGACCCAGAAAGGGCATTTCACTTTTAAAGTCTCCTGTGATTAGACAATCCAGGAATACCTTCGATCTGAATGCTCCCGTCCTTCATCACATCTTTTCGAAGGAAACATTCACAGGTTCTGAAGGTCGGAACACAGACACCTGCGGGGATCTGTCCCCTTAGCACACAGGCATAGTTGCTTTGCTTCTTGGTGCCAGATAAGCATCAACGTTGACCTGGCTAAAAACAGAGGATGATCTGGAACATGAAGGATGTCAGCTTACCACTGGGCTCTTTGATTACCCACAGCACAAAATAGGAGGCCTTGAATATTCACCACATTTGCCATGCTCTTATGTGAGTGATTTTGGAGTCTCAAGGCAAGAAATGAACTTCTAAATATAGAGATTAGGATGGAACATTGGAATCTACATACCTCGAGACAAAGAATAAACAATAACTTTGTCAACTACATAATATTCAGTTCCTATTATACAACAGAAATGGGTGCTTTCTGTTATAAAAACTCTGGTAAGGGAAAATTAATTTTTGTACTAAAATGCAAAAATGCATTAACAATGCATTAATTTCTTTTGCCAGGTTTTTATTTAGAGGTATTCTATCACTTTGGGTGTAATTCGCTTTTGTGACTCAAGTCTTTTCCACTAATTCAACCTGAAAAGGCAAATTTAAAACTGTTCTCTGTAATTTCCAAGTACATTTGCATCTTTGCTTTAAAAAGCCGGTTTCTCCTGAGCATTATTTAGACACGTTAGTGTTTTCATACATAACTATTTGTAGAGAGGCAAAGCCAGTTATAACCTCTTACTGTTAAAATTTTCCCCTAATCTTTACATTAAAAAAACAAACAAACTTGCAATTCTTGGTGATAATATAAGCCACTGATTACAGTAATTGGTTATTTTACATATCTACTTGGTGCTATGAATAAATTCAGAGGCAATACCTTATTGTCAAATTCTTACTCACTGAGCTGCTGACGTTTGTCCAAGGAAACCAAAGTCTGTATTCCATTTAGAGTTTGATTTAACCTTTAGTCAGTACCCCGGGAATGTTCTAGAGAGGTGACACACACTCAGGATGCAGCACCAGAGTGGGGCTTTCACCGAAAGGCGGCCGCAGAGGTCCCCGAGTGTGCATCTTCGCCGTGAACGAAACCATGTTTTCTGTTCGCTCGGTCACTGCTCTTTACCCAGTGAATTATTAGTATACACATAATCATCGCTTATTTTGATCTATCACATATCATGGTTAATGAAGATGTGCAACATACAGAGTTCCTGTAATCAAAACGTGTAAGGGCAGAATTTGTCATTCCTGACATGATCTGAGAAATTAATCCAATTATAAAGAGGGTCAGTTGCTTTGTGGAAAGTGTCTAGAGACCCACACACAAAAAAAAAGAAAAACAAAAAACAAAACAAAAAAAAACCCACGTTGGATGATTTACCATTTATGAGCAGGAAAGGAGAAGGATCTTCCAAAAAAAAAAACAGTAAGAGCTATTATTGTTGTCACTCTGCTCCCATGACAACATCATGTGTTTAACATACGCTAACATGCTCTTTACAATGTTGCATAATTATGCGACATCATCATTTTAGAGAAGGCAAAACAGAGGCTTAAAGCCAAGACAACTTGCTTTGTTTTGTTTTAGTTAAGATCAGGTAACTAAGGAGTGACTGGAGGTTTCAATCTGAGTAGGAGTTCAGGAGTCACGCTCTTTTCGGAGTTTACTAAAAACCTCATCTAACACTTGGGGATATAATTCTTATTTGTAGTAGGTAGCCATTCCAGCTTGGATCTGGAAGTTCCAACCCCCATTGAGACTCTGGCAACTGTCACGCCTATGAGGCAGGGCCAAGGGAGGCGTCTGGAGACCGGAGACCTGGATGAGCGAGCGCTCTCTCTGTTCCTGGACCCTAGACGGTGGAGGTTGACTGAGCAGAGCTCCAGAGAACACCGCTGGACTGTGATACACCTTCCCCAGGCCCTGCAATCTACCTATCCCTTAATTTGTAAGTTACCCACTAAATAAATCTTCCTTTTAACTATGTGGAGTGGCCTTAATAATTTCACCAATATCAGTGCTGTGGATATCACTCTATATAAATAAAACACTGATGGCCAGTGACAAGACAGGAAGTATAGGTGGGACAAGGAGAGAGGAGAATTGGGGAAGCAGGAAGAAGGGGGGGGGGGACACTGCAGCCACCGCCAGGACAAGCAACATGTAAAGACGCCGGTAAGCCACAAGCGACATGGCAAGGTATAGATTTATAGAAATGGGTTAATTTAAGATATAAGAACAGTTAGCAAGAAGCCTGCCACGGCCATACAGTTTATAAGTAATATAAGCACCTGAGTAATTATTTTATATGTGGATTGTGGGGCTTGGTGGAACCTGGAGAGACGCTCTCCAGCAACACTTATTGGTAAGGAAAAGGTGTTTTCTAAGCTTTTGGAATACAGAAAAAAAAAAGAATTCTTTTGCCATACTGTGCCGATCAATAAAATAGTTCGTGTTACTATAAATGACAGTTATGAGACTAAGCCACTTACCCATGCTTTCTCATTAACATTCTCAATCAACACTAAGAGGGAATTTAGGGAGAAAAGATTCAAGATGGTGGCGGCTACAGGCACCCAAGGACTCCCCTTTTGGAGACCCAAAGAGGCTTTGAGGGGGGAACGGTGTCACAAGGTGGAGAGAAGCACGTTCTTGCTACATAGGGCCGGTTCTTGGCCTGCCTAGAGGCTCCGGCCACCACTGGCCCATCTGTCCCCGTGGGTGGAGCCATCTCTGCTGCAGATCAGGCTGCTCGCCCACCCTGCTGGGAGGAGGAGAGGGGCATGCTTGCAATACTACAAGCATGGTGGTCATGCCTGTCGAGCCAGCAGGGTAGCGGGTGTCGAGTTGTGGGCAATGTGCAGCAGCTAGAGAGAATCCTGCCCCTGCTGCCGCCTGAGGCCATGTTGATATCCATGGCCCATGCTGCAGCTAGAAGCCATGTTGATATTTGTGGTCAGTCAGTCAGTACTGCCATCATGTTGACACCGGAAGCCGTGCTGCCCCGGAAGCCGTCTGGGTGGTCTGTGCTGCCACGAGAAGCCTGAAGTTGAGAGGTCTGTAGTCTGGGCTGCTGTCAGAAACCATGTGGAAGTCCACGATCCATTGCTGCTGGCTGCTAGGGACAAGAAAGCTTCTTTTGCAGTGGTCTTGATGACTGAAGTCTCATGATTGAGAATGAGAGACGTTGGAGGCTTCTGTGACCTCCCCTCTCCCCTCCCCCAACCCCCAACAAAGAAACAGTCTAGACAAGACGCCATCCTAGAGAGTCCTTAAAAACTGTGATAAAGATGCTGAAGTGTAGCTCTTCACCTTGATGGCTTTTGGCGGGGAAGGTCTCAGTTATCTTGAAGGGGCTGGCCACTGGGAGTTTGACCCTGCTCCAATGTGTGTGTGGCCAACACAAATTGGACTTGGTGGGCTTTTTTTTTTCTTCTGGGGGTTAGGGCGCAAGGGTGGGAGGGTGAACCTGAGAGGAATGGGAGGCAAATGTGATGAGGAATATTTTGTGACGTTCCCAAATAATTAATAAAAACGCATCTCAAAACTGAAAAAGGGGGGAAAAAAAGAGAGAGAGAATTCGGGGCTAGCTTGGGAGCCCAAACAATAAAAGTGGAATAAAAAGGTGTGTGTGTGTGTGTGTGTGTGTGTGTGTGTGTGTGTGTGTGTGTGTGTATGCGTGCATGCTCAAAACTGTAGGATTTTTAACTTGACTTCAGTGAGTTTAACAGTGGCTATGCAAAGTTTCAAAATAATGTAAGCATGTTTCTATTTAATAATATTAAACATTCCATTTATGTCACATACAATATAACTTTAGAATAAAAGTTACTTGTGTGACTAAATTGTATTCCTAATAAATAATAAGGCACAAGCTATTTCACTAGATGTTGACCCATTTGTAACAAAATGATGGCCAATTCCATTTTTCAAACGAGCATGACTTCCATCTAGTTCACAAAACTTCCGAGAACTCTCACGGTAGAAACACTACTAAGCAGAACTTCAATCCTGAGCATTTTAGTGATTTTTATGGCATTTTATAAACTAGAGATCCAATTTCTGTGGTCTGTTTTGCTAAATCATTAATATTAATTTTATGATTTTTTGAATAACAATATGAAGTTTTGTGCATGCATAAATAAATGCGTGTCTAATGTTGCTACATTTTAGCACTAAGCTCCCTTGAGATCAAGATTTGCACAGCCTCCTCTTCCCTCCAAGGAGCTCAGTTCCAAAGCTCAGTCATGGTACAAGCTCTCCCTGCAAGCTGTTTTCATAATGAGTTCAAGCTCCATATGAAATCAGAGTGCGATATCAAACTTGTGTATTTTTCTTGAAAAGAGCTCATTACGATGAAACGTCTCATATTCAGGAAGAATCTAAGCATCTAACAGCAGTCAAAATGTCAGCCATGTTTGTATGAGGAATAAACAGCAACAAGAATTTCCAAATTTCAAAAGTTAAGTATTCAGCAACCTGCTCGGGCAGAAGTTCAGCACGTAAGCGCTGACCTCAGGGAGAGACCCTTGCTCCCATATTTCTACGTATTTTAACAGAGGGAAATAGCAAAGCAAAGTTGAAACTGTACAACTGAAAACTCCAAATCAATCCAGTTTTGCAAAATCAGCATTGAGGCTGAAATGTATGGCAGACTCTTAAGTGTAGCCCAGAAAATAATATAGTAAAACTTTTCTTGTATCTCTTCTTAGTGTCTCTCTATGTCATAAGAAGGCTGGATGAACAGGTGGAGCTAAGTTTTAAAATTATGCCATTGGATTAACCAAGAATCTTGTGTGCTGATAAAAACTTCTGATAGTGTATTCATGCATTCTTAACTATTTTAAAGGATTTGTGTAATCATCTTTTGTATATATGAGTGTTTGCCTGCATGTATGTATTCACAGTACATGTATGCCTGCAGTTAGAGACAGTTGTGAACCACAATGTGGAAGCTGGGGACAGAACCAGCTCCATCTGTAAGAGCACCAAGTGTCCTGAACGGCTGAGCCATCTCTCCAGGCCCTAGTATTCATGAATGTTAGTTATAACGAATGGGGCTAGACTCAGAATTGTAATGTCTGCAGTAGGGTATTTCACCTCAAAAATAACAGGTACACCATGATCTAACTTATTGTCACAATAGGAGATAAAGTGAAAAGTCAAGCTTTTCTTATACACCAATTGTAGAACCTATCTACCACCAATAGAACCATGCTGCTTGATAACATAGCTGGCTACAATTACTACCGAAGATGACATTACATTTCCATGTCACTTGGGACAGCAATTTCTTCAGAAGGAAAGAATTACCAAAAATTAATGAAAAGTAAAAACAGAATTCCTCTTTCAAGTAAAGGGTTATGTATCCCTTCTTTCCAATGAATCGTTTAATTTATGTAACTAGAAAAGTATCAGGTAAAACATTACTATCCTTACAGTATTAAAAGGCCCTTTCAAAAATATTTAAATGTCCTTTACATATTCACATGTCAATGAAAAACTAAATAAAACATCAGACTGTGATTAGATTTTCATTTTTATATTACTGAAATGATTTATTGCAACTTGACTATATTTTGATATTTCCTTCCCTCAAATCCTCATGAAAAGGAAGATTATTAGTCTCAGATCTTTAATTCAGCGAACTCTGTTCCATAATCCCATAATGACTCAATTTCTTAGCTGCCTTCCCACAATTGCTTTTACAGAAGTCATATTTATCTCCCTCACTTGGAAAATAGAAACTCGAGTGCACTTCAGAGACGATATCCCTGGTTTTTAAGTTTTTTTTTTTTTTTATAATACAAGAAATTGTGGTGTGTTACAGATTCAAATGAAAAGCAGCCACCGGAGCTACAAAGAAGACCTTCAGGAATTTTTAAATTATTGACACCCCACATAAGCTGACCTTTGCGTGGCTGGCCAGCCTTCAGTTGCAATGGTACAGATTCTTTAGCTAAGGAAATCAGCCACATGGGGCATCCTGGCACTAACAAAGTTGTAGGATGGATTAGTGAAAGAAAGAGAGAAGACTGGATTCTTTTTATAACCTCACCTCTGCTCTCCTTTGAAAAGCTGAAAAATATCAAAGCTAAGCTGTTTTCCCTGCTGGTACCCAGAGAGCAATTATCTTGTCTTCCACCTGCCTCCTTGGAATAGGTCTTACAATAGTTAAGCAAGGGGCTCATACATCATGCCAATCAAATCACCAAGTGAGTTAGTTCATTTCGTGTTAGAATGTATAAAATGGAAATATTCATAGACTCCAAATATTATTCAAGAAATCAATTTAGAGACTTTCTCCTTTTCCAACCCAGACGCTATCTTTGAGTTCACACAAAGGATTTCAGATATTTTATGGTGCTTGGCTATCAGTGGGAAATAGGAACCACCGGTCAACATGATTGCAATCCATCAGAAATATTTATGATCCTAAGTAATCATTTAAGAGTAGGAGTGATGAATTCCTGTGCTGATCAAATCCATCATTATTGCCAACATCAAAACCCACACAAGCAAGCAGGTGCTGTAAGCCTTACAATTTCCTCTGTGTTTTAGAATTTACTCAGGTCAAGATACCACAAAGCAAACACTCTTCTAGAAATATATAGAGCCAGTTTGAAAACCCAACCACAAAAGAAATGGACTGATTTTTGTGCCATGACTTTCAAAGGGGATTAGCTTGTGGCATCTGCAGAGGCACCAATAAATACCTCCTGGGCTCTGTTCTAGCCTCTTGGTCTCTGGGCCGAATCCTTTATTATTGTTTCAGGACCACTGTAACCCTTCTCATTTTATCTGTGACCATAACAGGAAACTGGAAATGGCATCATGTAAGACAGAATCCAAGCAGATATTTCCTGAAAGTCTAGTTTGTTATATTTTTTTCTGCAAATCACTGGTTTTGTGCTAATACTACATCTAAAAGGACAGACATGGCATCTATCCTTTTCCCTCACATGTGATGAAGTTTAAGGGCATGCTTAAAAGAATGGAGAATGAAGCCCTTACTGAGCTTAAGCGACCTCCTGGATAGATGGCCTCGGAGTATACTCAAATTGTATTCTAACAGCATTCATTTCCATGGGTACATGAACAACAGATAGGATATGTCTTCAACTGTATATTGTCACTAGCTAATGTGTGTTGAGCAGTTCCCAAGTACCAGATAGTGGGCAAATGAGTTCCTTATGAACACATGTTGAGTCTAAGTGCTTGTGTCTTTTACTTGAAGAAAAGAAAACAAAGATATTGCTACTTGTGACTCAATTTCTCCCCCTTGGTTGTTTGAATTTTTATTTTCCCAGTAAAAGTAATGACTAATGATAGAGCTTCATCTTCAATACAATGCCCCATTGCATTTATCATCAACACTACAGACATCCACTAAGATGATTTCAACTAAAAACACTACTATTTGAATTAGTGTAATGCTTATGATAACTGATGCATAGATTTTGGGTTCTTTGTGGTGTTTTTAGTGTTGAATGGTTGCTTCCTGATATAACTATACCAATTGTCTGATGCTCTTAGAAGTAATATCAATTCCTACAATCATCTATTAACTCTTTCCTGAACAGAGACAGTTCTCCCCAGGAACCTAGAGGACATTCCTAACATGTATAGATCCATTTCTTTTTAAAAAAAAAAAATGTATTGCTTGTGCTGATTTATTTTTAGAACATTCTGGAGAAATTTGAGTTTTAAATAAATTAGAGAGTATAAGAGCCAGAGGTAGTAGATGACAAGGAAAAAGTGCTAATAGACACTGCAGAGTAGCCACACATATGAACGGCACAAGAACAGTGTAAGCCCAAGTCAGACCAAATACATACAAAGGAGAGGTGGGCATGAAGTTCCACCCCCTAGCAAAGGAGCTCTTGACAATTCTTAGCTCCTGAGAGAGGAAGTGTCAATTTTCTCTAACAGTGTAGACCCAATCAATTTACCAGGTGCCAGTGTAGGGCTGTGACAGCCAAGAACTGGGCAGCACAAATTGGCCTGGATGGAGAAAGAACAAAAGTTGGGTGGGAGTGGGAGGGGTGTAAATCTAGGAAGGGGAAAAGGAATAGTATCGATGCTCTGTGTGAAATTCTCAAAGACCTGTCAAAGATGAAGAGTGAGTGACTGAATAACCACAGACAGTAAATGTTTCTCATTCTCTAACACTAGTATAAGTGGCAATGGTTTTTAAGAAAATCTCAAACAACACAATTATCTATGTACAGACAAATGTTTGTGTGACACATACATACACAGAGAGAGAGAAGGAATATGCTAAAAAAAAAAACCGTCATCAACCATGTATTGAAAAGTAACAAAACGGCAATTGTTCAATGATGTAAGGTAATCTGAAGACAGATTCAGAAATTATTTGCTATTCAAAAGAAATAATAGCCAATGAAAATACCCTGACTAACTTGGACTCTAAATACCTTAGTTGAAGGTAAAATAGGCATGAATATTTTCATGAATATTTCAATATTTCATGAATAATGAAAAATAATTATATTTTACATCATGAGTTGTTATGACACACTTTTCTATCACTCTTTTCTTATTGTTCATGTTTTTAGGAAGCAATGTACAGTTTATAATACTCTCCTTATTTAGTTTTTAATCATAAATTTTTTTCCAGTCACTCCAAATTTGAAATAAAATTATCAAATCTAAACATTTAAAATAAATTGATACAACTTAACATCCTCTCATAATTGTAGCAGGAATCTTAAAAGTTCTTATTAATAAAATCAAACCCAGGGCCAGTTATTGGGGTGAAATGCTGGATGGTCAGAGAGACAGAACAAGCCACAGTTAACCTCACCTGGCCAACTTCTCAGCTTGTCTTGTTTCCTCAGACTGGATGCTTCTGTGTCCTCATCCCAATGGCTCTCAGCTGAACTGCTGCTCAAAATCCTGAAGCTTAACCAGCTAAAAACTTAACCAGCCAAATGCTTCTAGTTTCTGGTCTCCATGCCTTATATATCTTTCTGTTTTTGCCATCACTCCCTGGGATTAAAAGCTCACTTCCTGGGATTAAAGGTGTGTGTCACCATGCCTGGCTGTTTCCAATGTGGCCTTGAACTCACAGAGATCCAGAGGGATTTCTGTCTCTGGAATGCTAGGATTAAAGGTGTGAGTGCCACCATTTTCTAGCCTCTGTATCTAGTGGCTGTCTGTTCTCTGACCCCAGATAAATTTATTAGGGTGTACAAGATTTTGGGGAACACAATACTACCACACATAATTAATGTGGCATTGTCTTTAAGAAATACATTGCTGCCAAGTGGGAGTGGCACAGGCCTTTAATCCCAACACTTGGGATTAATCCCAGAGCCAGGCAGATCTCTGTGAGTTCGAGGCCAGCCTGGTTTACAGAGCAAGATCCAGGACAACAGGCACCAAAACTACACAGAGAAACCCTGTCTCAAGGGAAAAAAAACTAAATTGCAAAATGTTAGTCCAATAAAAAGGTTTTAAAAGGGTCTTTCAATGGCAAAAAATAAACATTAAAAAAATTACCCAACCAATAAATCGGCTAACAAACTGGATAAACAGCTCTCAAAGGAGGAAATACAATGGCCAGTAAATGGATGAAAAGTGTTCAACATCCTTAGGCATTAGAGAAATGCAAATTAAAGTTGCTTTGAGATTCCATCTCATCCAGTAAGAATGGCCATGATCAAGAAGAACAAGCAGCAACAAATGCTGCTGAGGATCCGGGGGAAGAGGAATTCTCATTTACTGCTGATGGATGGTACATTGGCATGGCCACTGTGGAAATCAGTGTGGAGGAAAATAAATCATATCATTATCTACCTAACTTTAAAACACCATAGTACACATAAGTCTGTGTATAAATATTCATACATACATGATTTAAATGAAATTTCCCATCTGGGCCCACAACACTCTCTCTCTCCCAGAGCCAAAGATTATCTAACAGAAACCCCAGCACCTCTTTTGAGTTGTTGGTCAAGATTTTCCATGAGACTCCCCAAGTATTACAAACTATGACTATTGTCCTTGGTCCCCTCCCAGAAATGGAAGATAAGTCCCTATTGCAAAGACACTATACACTTCAGACACAGGACTTCAAGGCCTCTGAGCAGAACTGACCTGGAACTGAAAGCCTCCTCCCTGGGAACCATCTTTCAAGGTCCAAGAAGGTGCCATGCAAGGAGGGAGGCGCCATGCAAGGAGGGAGGCAACCACAGTCCTACCAGCTATGATGCCCATGAACCACAACAATGGCCATCATGGCATCATAACTCTAAGGGTGCAGTAGTGGTAAGCATACCTCCACAGAACTGAATGCCATCCAAGTGAAGAGAAGCCCAGCAGGATGGAAACTATACCTGGTACTGGACACCTAGCCAGCTACTCAGGGCTGGTGAAGTCATGGAACTTGGAGGAGAACCTACAACCTCCACTTTACTAAACCAGCATCATCCCTCACTACACTAAATATCTGTCCTCACACCCACGGGTAAGTGTAGTCCTCACCCCTCATTGAGGAAACTACTCTTGGCAACAGATGGAGAACATTACTGAAAACCTTAACCAATTACAGTGCAGAGTTGTGGGATCAGTCCCAGGGGATACATCTACAAAACACTCCCATGCTTAAGGCTCAAGGATCACTGATGAGGAAGGGGCAGAAAGACTGTGTGACCCAGGGGACCAGGAAGTTTTCTGTGAGATTGTGTCTCTAAGGATAGTCAGAAGATACACCCAAAAAGTCCCACCAATATGACTGCTTAAACATGAGCTGAATGGATGGGAAAAGTCCATAAGATTTCAACCCTACAAAAAGAACTATAAGGAACTATAAGGCAAATAAGGAATGCTAAGATCAGGATAAATAATCTTATCCAGGGAAGAGCACACTGATTGGTTATCCAATACCAAATGGTCAGCCCTGAAAACATACAGACAAGTAATATTATACAGACTGGGCAGATTATATTTATCTATTTATGAATACACACGTGTAACAACAATTAATGAAAAAAACGAGGTCATGATTTGAAAGAGAATAAAGAAGAATATATGGGAGGGCTTGGAGGAAGAAAAAGAAAGGGAGAAATGTAATTATAATCTCAAAAAATAAAAGAAATTTTATTATTTAAAATTTATTATTTAAAAGTAAACTATCATATAGCTAAGTTATACCACCCCTGGCTACATAATAAATGGATTCCAAGCCAACATATCACAAAAATATTTGTACATCAATGCTTATTGCTCCACTATTCACAATATAAAGAAAGAAAACCAGCCTAGATAGCCATCAACACATGAATGGACAAAGGATATATGGTATCATAATCAAATAAATTTTACTCAGCTATGAAGAAGAAACGAAAATGGTAGTGATTGTGACATGAAGTGAAATAAGCTACACTTAGAAAGAGAAATGCTATGTTTTCCCTCAGATGGGAAATTTAGATTTGAGTGTGTGTGTGTGTGTGTGTGTGTGTGTGTGTGTGTGTGTGTGTGTGTGTGTGTAAGAGAGGAGAGAGAGAACCATATAGGGATCAGAAGAGATCTTAATGTAGAAGGCATGATGGGAGGGGAAGAAAGGTAATGGAATAGATGTAAAGTAAAACAAAAGAAGGGACCATTTGTACTGCAGGAAGCTGGGGCAGTGGGGATGGAGGAGGATAATTACGTCTGTGTATAAAACGCCACATGAAATTCATTGCTTTGTAAGCTAAATTTTTAAAATGAACTTTCATAAAACACAGCCCAAGGAAATCCTTCAACAAACATTTGCTAACCATATTTCAACATTGCTATAGAAACGGATGAGAAGTATGTGTAGACATCCTTGCTTGATGCTTGGGGGATGATAAGCCCTAGGAGAAGACTAAGAGAAACAATGAGATGGAAAGCAGCCGGATCTGCTATCAGGGAGGTGACATTTGGACTCAGATTGGAATGCAAGGAAGCACACTAGAGGAGAAGAGCTTTCCAGACAGGAAGAAATTCAGCAGGTGGCAAACACATAGTGAGCAAGGAAGAGAGGGTCACAAACCAGCCTCAGAAGCGACAGGCAGGTGTGGGCAGTGAAGGACCTCAGAGGCCTGAATGGGGAGAGGGGGTTTCATTAGGAGACATGGAAAGCTTTCAGAGCATTTAAAACAGAGAACAGGATGTCGTTATTATATTGAAAACATTACTTCAACTACTCCATAGAGGGCGGATTGTAGAGAAACAGCAACCCCACTTTAGAGGATTCTAAAGGGAGATGATGCTGGGGTGGAGAGGCGGAAGGAGAAAGCAGACATATTTGTGGTGTGTTTTTAACCACATTTTCTGGTTAATCATAACTGCCTGCACCATAAACGTGACGGGTAAGGCTGACTTCTAGATATTTGATTTGTACAACTGAGTAGATGAGAATAGCAGTACCAGTGTGAAAAGGGACCTGAAAAACAGAAACCTTGAATGGGCTGTGGTCTGCTTCACCTGCATAGGCACACTGACTCTTGGTGTTTTATCAAGTAGCATTTTTATAAAAGATGAATAGCACCCTGATAACAGGTACTGTGTTTATCAGAGTCATCGCTCACCATGTGCACTGACTTAGACCAAGTTGCATGTCTGGAGAAAGACAGGTATGTTAAAATGGTCATGGGGTTCAACACTCTTGAACAACAACATTCTCCACCTTCAAATATTAGACTAATCTATTTCAAAGGTTAAAGCACTGAACAATCTGGTTGGGGATTTAGCTCAGTGATAGAGCACCCTGGATTCGGTCAGCAGCTCAGGGAAAAAAAAAAACACTGAACAATCAAAGACATGGAGCAAAGTTTTAAAAACAAGCAAATTGCCTGATCAACTGGCAAATTATTTTTGTGTGACAAATCCTGTTCGGTGGCTAACGTGGTGTGAGGACTCACTTCCTATCTGATACGGGCAAGTATACCTCATGAAAAAAATGTGCCTGTTTCCACCAGGGGCCAAGCCTTTACAATCCATTAAATAATGATATCAGAAAGAATAATGCAAAAGATGAAAACAACCAATGCAAGACTGTGCTTCGGATACCCGCAAGTGCCAAAGAGCTTGGAGTATGACGCAGGGAGGCAAGGCAATAAAGGTCAGGGACAGAGATTGGAATGTAAAAATAGTACCACAGATCATTAAATACTCCTCAGTAGTGATTACACAGTTGTTCCCCCAGTATTCCCTTCCTGTGTACTCTGCATTTATACATCTTTTCTGTGATTTAAATAATTTATACTACAGGCCTACGTGGAGGTTGTAGTATACAAATGAGAAAAAAAAAATCACGTTCAGGAAAGGTAACATGCAGTATTGCGCAATCAAGTGTAAAGCCAAGATCTGACTTTAGGTCTAGTTAACTTCAAACTTTTATTAGTGACTCCCTGTCTTCTATAACTTACTAATGCATTTCTGAGCACATGGTATGTACCCAATACAGTTTTTATTTTCTGCTATTACAAAGTGGCAGGTCGAGGAAGGACCAAGCTCCTCCCCTCTGCATCAAGGCTGAGTGAGGCATCCCACCATAAGGAATGGGTTCCAAAAAGCCAGCTCTTGCGCCAGGGACAGACCTTGGTGCCATGCTTTGTTGACTCCCATCGGAAGCCTCGCCCTTTCTGAGGAGTGGATGGGTGGGAAGAGTAGGAAGGAGGTGGGGAAGGGAACATGATGAGAGGAGAGAGGGTAAACTGTGGTTGGTATGTAAAATAAATTAAATTTTTTTAATAAATAAATAAAAATAAAGTGGCAGGTCATAAGCCAAATGAACCCATGGGAAGGGAGGATCTTCCAATTTCAAGACTACATTAATGGAAATCCATCTTTGTATAAAATGAAGGAAGAAGAGACCATCCCTCACACAGACAAACTGCTACAGCAAATGCGGTTTCTCTGTGTCTTGCTATGTTGTACAATAGAAGTGTCTTTTAAAAAGATATATCTCTCCTGAGTTTGAGGTTGGTGAGTGAAAACTTGCTCAACAGAATAGTAAATGGAATTTGGACTCTTTTTCATTAAAGAAACTGTAATTATTAATGCCACACTGTGATTTAAGTCACACACATGCAACCATGTATGGGAAAACCACTATTAAGGTCGCCTTTCTAAGAGTGGGCAGTAGATAGATTATGGGGTAGCACAGCATTCCATTTAGCAGGGGTAGAGTTGTAATAGCAGATGTTCTTAAGCAATTTATTTCTGCATTACCAAAATTCTGATACTTTCCTTGCTTAATATTTAAATTAAAGGTATCATTTGAAAAGAAGGACATGTTTTAGACCCTCAAATCCAGACTCTAATGTAACTAAATTGTTAGGGAACTGATATACCTTAAAATTCATAAATTATGAAAACTGTTGCGATGATAATTTTTACTTTGGAGAAGATGCAAATATAAGACTATATATGAATATTGAAGTTGTTAAAAGAATATAAATAGTTAGATGAAGAAGCATGAAGGTTAGATTATATGGAAGAATAGTGATTATTCATCCTACATGGCCAATGCAGGAATAGATTATAATTTTTTTGCAGTTGAGTTTGGTTAAGAGCATTCCAACTTCAAATTAAAATTGATAGGATTGAGGAGAGAATAAGGAGATTAGTGTTAATTAGTGCATGAACTTGGAATAGATAATGGGGGATTTTTTTGTCATGTCAGAAGAATTAGGCCAGGTTGGAGTGAAATGTCTTGCATTACTTCAGATAATCAAAAAAACAAAAAAAAAAAAAAAAAAACAGTACTACTATAGCAACCATCCATTGGTATAATAGTCCTGCTTAATTTATTCTTTTATATAAGTCTGATTTATGCCACCTCAACATTTTTCCAGCAACCAACAACATTAAAATCTTTAATATATTATATAGAATACATATCGTATATATAAACGTTTTATAGCTAACAAATCCACCGATAAAGAATGATTTGAAAATAAAAGTCTGATTCACACTTGCTTCTGAAGCACAATCTTCAAGCATTAATTTATTTTCACAATGGACCACATGAAGCAAGTTTGTAAATAGATGTGATAGTCACATCTATTACATCTAGAGCACCTTTATGTATATATTAAGTACGCAATGATTCAAGTAACTCATTACCCATGAAAGATCAACATGAGTATTATTACATCTTCGGGTAATTATACTACAAATATGACATTATTGTTCATAATTACTAAATGGAATAAATGTGTGATAATCACAGCTATCACTACAAGACAGATGCAAGAAGACGAAGCGCAAGATGTCCTTTTTAATATGGCTCAGTGGTTAAGAGCACTTGCTGCTTCTCTAGAGGACCCAGATTCTATGCCCAGCACCCACACAGCTGCTCACAACAGTCTGTAATTCTAGTTTGTAGGATCTGATGTCTTCATCTGGCCTTCACAGACACCAAACAAAGCACCCATCTATATAAAATAACATAAGGTAAAAGTAATAGACACTTTTCAATACACTACATATTCCACTAATAGAAAAAAGAAAGAGGAATAACGTCTACCATGATAGATACAGTGACTGACCAGTCTTTTGATAGTAGTCTGTAGGTAGGAAATGGATACCTACCTAGAAATACAGCTCCAAACTCCTTTTGACATAGAAATATGAGTAGAAATAGACTATAAAAAAATTCAACTCAATTGGGTGTTGGGGATTTAGCTCAGTGGTAGAGAGCTTGCCTGGCAAGTACAAGGCCCTGGGTTCGGTCCTCTGCTCCAGGAAAAAAAAAAATTCAACTCATTTGTTTGAAAGGAAAACACAGACCCACATGAGACTCCTTTCCCTTCAGCTCTGTTCCTTGGTGACTGCAAGATCAACTGTCAGCCAGAAGAAAATGGCAAATTTATGGCTATTATATAACTACATGGTGTTTATTTTCTGTAGCACAGTGACTCTCAACCTGTGGATTGGGACCCTTTTAGGGGTTGAATGAGTCTTTCCCAGGAGTCACATATCAGACCTCCTGCATATCAGATATGTTCGTTACAATTCATAACAGTAGCAAAGTTAGAGTCATGAAGTAGCAACAAAATCATTTTATGGTTGGGGGTCACCATAACATGAAGAACTGTATTAAAGGGTCGAAGCATTAGGGAGGCTGAGAACCACTGTTGTAGTAGATTATCTACCCTAATTAAGAATTAATATATCCACATGCATATGTACACAAACATAGAACCCTGTGTTTTCTAGTCCATTTCTTTTATCGTCACTGTGACCAAATACCTGACCGAAACAATGTAAAGGAAGGAAGCGTGTATTTGAGCTTATAGTTTCATATGTTGTCAGATAATCACACAGGGAAGGTTGTGGTAGAGTATTTCACATAACAGCACCCAGGAAACAAATAAAGGTAGATATGACACCAATGACATGTTCCCAGTGACCTACTCCCATATGAGTTTTCCCAGGGACACACAAAGAAACTATTCACCTATAGATAGAGAGATTACTGAAAGATCAAAGAAATCATTCAGTCCGAGTGCATCCTGGTGAGCCAGTGAGTCCATTAGAGTTACTCACATAAGCATGGGCAGCCAGCAGACAGCTACACCCGATAGAGAGTCCATCCATGCTTGGAGAACTCGCAAACATCTGCTCCACTGAGAAGTGTCTCACACATCAGTCAAACTTCTATCTCCTATACACTCTGTCCCTTCCAAGACCGCAAGCAACCAGGGCAAGACTGAATGACCAGAATGTCTGGTGAGAGGCATATACCCATCACCATTTCATCCACCAGGAGGTGTTACCAGCCTTATCACCACAGACCTAGCTATCAACTACATTGTCCTGCTTATATCACTGCCCTGACTATGGTCATCACCCCATTCTGCTTCATAAGAGTGATGGTCTAGAAAAAAAAGAAAAAACAAAAACACTTGTACCATACACCCACTTCTTCAAAAGGCCATTTGTTCTGTTATTTAACACCTGCCAATGATGCCATCACACTCTGAATCCATCGGTGGACTAATCCATTAGGTCAGAACTCTTAAAGAACTGACTCTGGAAATACTCTCACAGATATACCCAAACGTGGGCTCTGCTAATTGATTAGGTGATTCTTTTATTTTTATTTTTTTCAAGACAGGGTTTCTTCATGTAGTTTTGGTGCCTGTCCTGGATCTTGCTCTGTAGACCAGGCTGGCCTTGAACTCACAGAAATCTGCCTGCTCCTGTCTCCCAGTGCTGGGATTAAAGGTGTGTGTCACCGCCACCTGGCCAGGTGATTCTTAATATAATCAAGTTGACAATAAACATCAACCACCACAGATCTACTTTTTGTCAATTTAGTATCACGTGCATCATTTTAAATCATAGCATTCTACCTTGAACCCCTAAAAGCTCACCTGTACCTCATAACACAAGATGCATTAAGTTCATCTAATCATGGGTCCACAGCCAACATTTTTCAAAAGCACAAGTTCAAAGTCTCCTCTGAAATTCAGGGCAAACTCTCAGTTGTAAGAACCTATAAAATCAAAAGACATTTATATACTTCCAAAATACAAAAAAAAATACAGAATAAGCATTCCCATTCAAAAGACAGGAACAATAAGAGAAGGATTCAACCATAATCCTTTTTTGCCAGACCAAAAGTGAGCAGGACAACCTAACTGGAGCTTCATGTCTAGCACCTGGGACAGATGGTAGTACAGCATGAGCTCCATGTAAGCTGGCGTTAGCCTACATGGCCTTGCTCTTAGGCTAGTCCCACTCATTATCTGCGGATTTTCTAGGCAGGCATCCCATATTCCTTACATCTCCTGTCTCCACTGCTGCTCTAAGAACACTTACAGCTCTACCCATTCCTCCTGGCAGGAACCAAACACGCTACACATCATCTGGCCTCTGAGCTCTTCCTCTGCAGTCTTGATGGAGACCTCAGTCATCCCACAGCTCTTGCATGCCTGTATAACCAGAGTCATATGGACTAGATTCACTCTACTCCTATTTGTGACTACACCTTTAAAGTTTCACTTGGAAAGTTAAGCTGGTTGGAGCAGCACGTTAAAAATAAAAAGGTATGTCCTTGTTGGTGTTGTATTAAAAAATTAAATCAGATCAGATGTCCCTGTTTCTGTATATTTGAGCACCTCAATGCATCCTCAGGGTTCTGAAAGATCAAGCTCACAGATCCATGTAGAGAAATATGAAGAGAAAATGGAAAGGATTGAAATCTTTCAGGGAAAGACTCCAACATATTTTTAGATTTTGTCACAGGGTAATTTGGTGAGACTTAAGGTATTAGAAACAGATAATTAATTCAAAGTTAGTTTGATTGATTCCTTCCATAGTTTATATATAGGACAAAACACACATTGTAAGCAGGCAGCGGTGGAACATGCCTTTAATCCCAGCACTGGGGAGGCAGAGCCAAGTGGATCTCTGTGAGTTCAAGGCCAGCCTGGTCTACAGAGTGAGATCCAGGACAGGCACCAAAACTACACAGAGAAACCCTGTCTTGAATGAATGAATAAATAAATAAATAAATAAATAAATAAATAAATAAATAAATAAATGATAAATAAATAAATAAATTTTTAAGAACACACATTGTAACCAGAAATGTGAATAATTCCTACCAACCCAAAATAAATAAATTAAATATTACCTGTGTGAAATCTGCATACTTGTTCAACAATAATTTTTCTGCCCTGTGATTTTCCAAACTCTAGTGACTAACTGTTGGGATAGCTAAATAAACATATATTTCCTAGGGTTTTCCACGGAGTTTTCAAATTATCATTCCCAATAAAAATCTAATGATTTCCTCCTAAGACTTCCAAATTATTTTGCTAAAATTAGACGCCACACAAAAATCTGTCATTGAAGACCCCTCAGGGGCCCTTTCTCCTTCAGTCCCAGGCAGCATTTACATAATATTCATGACCAAAAGCAAAGAAGTAAAGCATCTCCGCTCTAATTCCTCCTCTCCACAGAATAAACGGGCATGTCTGTTGTTATATACCTAAAACAAAAGAAATAAGCATATGCTTTATTGCCCATACGTGTCTTTATAGGCCAGTACTCAGGTAAGACAGCTTTTTCTAAAGGTCCTATAGCTTTAGATTGCTGCTCCATATGATATCAATGTCTCCTCTGGGGCAAAAAAAAAAAAAAAAAAAAAAAATCAGTATGAAACTGAGTGCGGAGGTTTGAATAAGAATGGCCCCTACAGGCTCATATATTTGAATGCTTAGTCATCAGGGAGTGGCCTTAGAAAAGATTAGAAGGATTAGGAGATGTGGCCATTTTTGAGGAAGTTTGTCACTAGGGGTGGGCTTTGAGATTTCAAAAGTCTATGCTAGGTGCGGGTGCTTACTCACTCATGCATATGCGCGCGCGCGCGCGCACACACACACACACACACACACACACACACACACACACACACACACCGTCTTGGCCTGTGGATCATCAAGACACAGCTCCCAGCTACTGCTCCAGTGCAATGAGTCCCACCGTGTTCCCCATGTGATGGTAACGGACTAAACTCTGAAACTGCAAGCCGCGAGCCCCCAATTGAACATTCTTTATTATAAGAGTCGCCTTGGTCATGGTGTCTCTTCACAGCAGTGGAACGATGACTAAGACACTGAGGTTTCTGAAAAAGGGGAGAACATTCATGAGTGAAAGGTGATGAACCTGCTGAGATACTTAGTATAAATGGAAATATTGCATATTCCCCTAATAAAAGATAAAAATATATTTGAACATCATTTAGGGACAGGAATTAAATTGACAGATCAGCAAATTAATTCATATCACTGGCTTCCTCAAGTAGGTCTCTCCTTGGAACCAACAGTATAAACATACTCCTTCCACTTAATGTGGCACCAGAGATTTCAGATTTTGAAATAAACATGCAAATGATGTAAAAAGGTGCACCCTGTGATCTGTTCCTATTAGCCGATATAGAAATGTTCACCGGTATTATGGTATAAACTCATTTCATAAAATACCTTTTGTAATGCAAGAATATTGTAACACTTTACATTTATTCTTCACTTTAAGATTGCTTTTATTCTATTTACCTGTGTATGTGTTTGTCCACATGAGTTTGTGTGCATTATGTGCATGCAGCAGGCCACAGAGGAGAGAAGAGGGCACCAGATCCACGGGAAATGAAGTCACAGATATTGCGAGCCGCCATGTGGATGATGAGAACTGGACCTGGATTCTACACAAGACCAATAACCTCTCTTAAGCACTGAACTACATCCCCAGCCCAGTACGAAAGCTTTTATATAAGAGTGAATTAAAAATTAAAGCACTTGCTTAAATTAGCAAGTAATTATTGTTTAATTAGGGGAAAAAAATAAAGGAAGTGCTTGGCTAGTACTTTCTGGGCTGTTAGAAGGGAAGTAATATTGTTACTAAAGAAACAAGGATCAGTATCAAGTGTGACTCATTCCAAGCCAAAAAAAAAAAAAAAACACAACTTCTTCCAATGCCTGGATGGTTAAATCCTCCCAAAGGTACACAATGGGTGCCATAAAGCAAAGCACAAGAAATGTTATAAACATATAAAACCTCTTTACTCATGTGGCTATCTCTATTTCTCCCAAACTTCTCTGACAACTCATCAATATTGTCCAACCTCCAGAAGTCTCTCACTACTATCTTCCTATGTAGTCCCCTAAGATGACTTCATCCACACTGACAAATACACCTGCCACTAATATAACAACGGCTAGAATCTACTTCTTTAATGGAAAATTCCATTTTACTCCCTGGCTTAATCGGAGAAGCCTTTCCAGTGAATGGTGGCAAACACAGAAATTCATGGCTGCAGCACACACTAAGAAGAAGGGATGGATGGATGAACACTCAGCATTGAAAAGTCATTTATACCATTCTCTCTAAGGCTCAGGAAACATTGCAGAAGAGCAGAAGAAGAAGAGATAATGCAATAGCCTTAAAACAAGGAGAAGGGCTAGGAAATGTCATCTTCTGGGCAAGACACAGCCATTGTGACCACAAATGCACAGCAGCTGTGGATGTCTACACTGGATCTGCACAAGACTAAGCCCATCAGGCATGGGTAAAGGACAGACTCGGGGGGGGGGGGAGGACGGGGGGGGGGGGGGGACGGGCGCGGGAGGCGGGGGACTCTACCCTTCACTGCTGAACTATATCCTTACTGACAGTTTCAGTGAGAGTGAAAACCACTGCCTTCAGTCATGTGCCCACTGATAATCCCACCAGGGTCTGGCAGATAGTTCCAATTCAAGAGCCCCAGTTAAACTAAATGCATCCTGAAACAAAACCAAAAGTCATAAATCAGGGAAAGGATTGGTAGGGATGAGGGTGTTTGCTGAGCTGAGAGAAAACAGGGCAAAGGAGAATACACACATTAAATTGTCAAATAACAAAGTCAATCAATAAAAAGCACTTTTGAAAGCCTACAAAACTCAACTTTAAGGTCCTTATTTGTATTTTCACACCTGCAGTCATATAGTCAGGGACCACAAAGTCAACACTTGCCATATTTATTCCTTACCCTAAAATAGCCAATAATCTTGTAGTTCTAAACCACTCCCCCTCCCCGCACCCCGAAGTTTCTATGTTCTCCTTCCATGTCTTGTTGATGTTCCTCTGGGTACCTCCATGACCCACTGTGACCTTCAAATCAGTCACAAGACCAGTTCACAAGTTTCACAATGAACAGGAACTCTAAAGTCCCTCCACCCTGCATCACTTTGTTCCCTAACATGCACAGTTTATGTTTCAAATTTTTCCTTGGAACAACTCCCTAGCTTCTGATATATCTTCTCTAAATACAGAACTTAACTGTTTTCTACAAAGTCAAACCATGTTCATGATACAATGGCAGTATCTAAAACTCAGAGACCCCCCACACACACACCCCGTCTCCAACCTCAGCTATTCAGGGACTACACACCAGCATCTCTTTTGTTAGCATCATTCTCCCAAACAAGTGTGTCCATGAACATGAAAGCCTGGGGAAATGACTGACCTCACACACTCAGAGACATTTGAATGTTTACTTTAACAGCTACACACAAATACACAGACCCATGCACACATACCTCTTCCCAAATCTGCAACCTCAGAGGTGGTATTTCTAACCATGCATAGCTCATTCATCTACATAATAGTTATAGTAGTAAATTCATATGAAAAGAAATATATATTAACATTGTTGAAGTTTACAAATATCTACTTTATCAATTACTTTCAATTCATCTCATATTCCTGAGAGTAATATTCCTGGGGGTAGGGGATTGTAGACAACATTGTAGTTTGATAAAGGTTTAATAGTCTATTGTTACCAAATGCAAAATCCTAAGTCTACATTCTAATCTCAAAATAATTATGAGATACTTTAGTTAACCTAATCCAACCTATTTATTTTATCAAATTATTCTTTATAATTCAGTGTGGCTCTGTTATGCCGCTGAAATTCTTTGACCTTCATTTTTATAGTTTATAAAGCATGATTTCCACTTTGACTTTGCATTCATGCTTAACATTAATAATATAAAAATTACAAAAATCTGATCTCCACTTTATTTTCTGTTAATGACCTTGAAGAATAATCTATACAGCCAGTTCCTGAAAAAGCAATTTCTTATATCCTTGACAATGGCCTCTTTGCTCTAACATTAAAACATTCCCCCTGAATGTTCCTTCTATTTATAGAATTATAATGGTATCTTTGTAATTATTTAATCATCTTTAAACTTCCAAGTGATCTTCACTATTGTTATCACATTAATTTTAATCATTAAAAATCCATGTGACATGGTAGAGCATGGAATAGTTTTTCCATTTTAAAGGTGAAAAAAAAAAAAACATGTGTCTAAGGAAGATTAAATGACTTTTCCTTCGTGAGTTAGAAACAGAACCAAGAGCAAATTCCAATTTTCTTTTCCTGTGGCCTGTGTCTCAAGAGGCCTTAGTCATAGGCAGCAATTCTAAGTGTACAAACATCCAATTCTGCTTGCCTTGCTTCCTGTAGGTGCAACACACAGTCGGTGCTTGTCAGTGCAACGATACTGGGCACTGAAATACAGCGGCCGTGCTGACACAGAGGTTACTCTCGGAGCTTGTCAAGTTCACACGTTACTCTTGGGAAGAGTGATTTATGACTCAGTCTTCAGGGATTACCCGCACCTCTGAGCACATAAGGCCTTCTGATGCATGATATGAAGTCAACAGGAAGCAATCCCACCATAAATAGAAACAATACCTAGTCACCAACTCATCATAATGTAACATTATAATTACATTCTGAAGAATATTCAATATAAGTTTCAAGGGAAACCTCTAATAATAAATTCCATCACCTATTCACTCACTAGAAAAAGCAATTAACATTGCCACATGAGGAACTACTGGTCTACCAGACTCTACAGTGAATTTTCCCCCATTTAATTGATACAGCAATGCTTTGAGGTCAGAAGTATTAACATCTATTAGATGAAGAAGCAGAAGCAAACCTACAAACTTGCCTGACTTCGTTTCAGTTCTGTTACTGTAGTAGAAAGCAACTCAGGGAAGAAGGAGTCTATTTTAGCTCACAATTCCCAACGATGGTCTTTGAAACAGGGAAATCAAGGGGCATCAGAAACTTAAAGTGGCTACTTACATCACATCACAGTCAAGGGCAGAGAAAAATGAGTCCTCTGCTAGCTTTCCCCATTCACACAGTACTGGGTCCCAGAACCAGGAAATGGTGCCACCTGCTTTAGGCTTGACCTTCCCACATCCGTCAATGCAGTCAAGACATTCTCTTACATACATGACCACAAGCCAACTTGATCTACACCAGCGGTTCTCAGCCTTTAGGTTACAACCCCCTTAGGGTCACATATCAGATATTTACATTACAATTCATAACAGTAGCAAAATTACTTATGAAGTAGCAAGGAAAATCATTTTATGGCTGCGGGTCACCACAACAAGGGTCGCAGCACTAGGAAGGTTGAGAACCACTGATCTAGACAATCCCCCATCAAGGCTCTCTTGCCAGGCAATTCTAGGTTGTGTGCAGTTGACAACACTAAACATCACATTGCCCAAGGTCATACAAGAAGCAAGTGATACAGACGAGATTGAATTTTCACTGCCTGGGTCCAGAAGTGAGGCTGTAGCCAGTAATCTCCACTGTCTCAACATTCGGTGAGTGTCCTCTTCAGCTGAGGTGCTGGGGATTTTCGAAACCGGCGTGTCTTGTTTCATTACGGCATGATGACCAAAGCAGCCATCTGATGCAATGTGTACCTGGCAGGATATACCATACGACTACACTCTGATTTCAATCATTTGCTTAGGTGGAAAATGTCCCCGCTTTAGCTTCTTTGGTGTAGAGAATGGCGATGGCCATGGTTTTCTACCTCCTTCCTGCCGTCTAAAGAAAGTAAAGACATGTCCAGATAATATAAAGAGGCTTGCTGGACAACCTCAAGGAAAGTTCACCTAAGCAGTGCTCTGCGGTATAGTCCACAAATAGCAAGTTTTATCTTTTGAAATGCCTCTGTCCTTCAAGAACACCTTGGTCCTGTCCACAAGAAGAAAAAAAAAAAAAGGCAGAGCAAAAAAAAAAAAATAGAAGTGAGTTTTTGTCAATTTATGTCTCTTTTTTTAAGATTTATTTATTGTGTATACAGTGTTCTGCCTGCAGGCCAGAAGAGGGCACCAGATCTCATTACGGATGGTTGTGAGCCACCATGTGGTTGCTGGGAATTGAACTCAGGACCTCTGGAAGAACAACCAGTGCTCTTAACCTCTGAGCCATCTCTCCAGCCCTCATGTCTCAATAATGTTTCACAGTTGCCAACCCAAATCATATTTTACCAGAAAGACAAGAGCATTTACACTCACAAATCAGATTTTATTCTGTCATCAAAAACTTCAGCTTTGGGGGCACATAGGCTGAAAAGATAGTCGAAAATTGGTATAGAAGTGTATTCTTGTATTATAGCCTTCACAGATCACCCCTGTTGTTAAATATCTCTACCATTAACAGCATTCTGGTAGACTTAGTATTGAAATGGATTTTTTTTTCTTTTACCTACTAATTTCAATTCTTTTCACACTACTGTTACTGGGGTAACATTTTATTCTCATTGCATGCATGTGTTTCAAAAGATATGTACAGAAAGAAATGCATCAGTATGCCCAGGGTGTGTCTGAAGCTGAACTCCACAATTCATGAGCTTTATGGTTTAAGTTTGAGTACACAGTACATTTGCAAAACAGTCCACCTTCCCTCAGAATCTGCAACAGGTATTCGAAGGAAGACAAACACGTCACACAAGTGAGCTACATTTCTAATATTTTTCTCTCACCTCTGCATATTCCTTTTCCTCCCAGAGTCTCCAAGTATGCAGGAAAGCTTTTTGAGACCACAAAACCACTTTCCAATTACACGCCTAATACCTAAATACCTGACAGCTTATCTAATACGTGTTTAAATAATGAGCCCAATTATAACGATCATTAGCATTTTTTCCATTTGCTTTTCTCTAATTGTAAGTACAGTACAAGGGTGGAGGTCCAATACAAATGAAGCTGAGCAGAGCCATGGATAGTCCCCTAAGAGGGGAGAATAGCCTTTTTGCCTCCATCACTAATGCAGCATTGAAAAGGTGTTTGCCAAAACCTGAGAACAATGTTTGGAAGTGTGTCTACACAGTTTTCATACAAAGGGAAATTTTGCTCCCAAAAACAGCGAGACAAAGAATGGTTAAGGGAAGACTCAAGCTCTGGCAGTGTCTTCTGTTCTGCTGACTTTTCCTTACTAATTAGCTTTCTAATTCCTCATGCCTGGATGATCACACTCATTCCTAAAGGCAGACTGACAAGGAAATACCAGAGATACCTGCTGTATTCATGAATGACAGAAGAAGCTTTAAGAGACAATCGGAAACCCATAAGAGAATTTATGGGTGAATTTCAAAATAAGTATCAGATTAAAAAATATGTGAGAGAGGGAAAAAAAGTACAGTAACAACATGACATCAATTCAAGCATTTTCCTAAACAGCAATGGCTCCTTCATGCCACATCAACCAAAATGCAGTTCCTCTAGTAAACTGAATAAACAGAATACTCAAGTCAGATTAAAATGGTAAAAAAAAAAAAACCATTCTGTATATTTTCCAATACAAAATGTAGAGCAATATATCAGATGGTGCTCTTATGAAGCAATATGGCTAGTAGTGACAGGTGACAATCCACCAGAAGGAGTTCCATGGCTCAGCAGAAGTGACATTGGACTGAGATCTAAATAGGAACAAGTAGGAAAAGAAAAGCCCAAGGCCATGAGTTTTAGGCAAAAAAAATGACAAACATGAACTGCCTGAAGCAAGTACGCGCTCCAAATGCTAAAGGGACAGAAAGAAGACAGAATCTGGGGATACCGGTCGTCTTTCTTCCTTTCCTGTTGCTGGGACAAAACACTATGGCCAAGGCAACGACTAAAAGAAAGTCATCGAATTTGGTTTACGGTATCCCCAGAGGGTTAGAGTCCATGATGGTGAATGAACCAGCACTTGAGGGCTCACATCTGCATGCACAACCACAAGGCAGAGAGAAATTCACACTGAGAACAGAGCAAGCGACACACGTGCTCCAACCAGGCCACACCTCCCAATCCTTCCCAAACAGTTTTAACAACTAGCAAGCAAGTATTCAAATAAATGAGCCCATGGGGACCATTCTCACTGAAACCACCACACTGGTGTGGTATGGCCTACGAGAGACAGTAAGTTATTGTAGGCCATGGGAGCAGTGTGGATCTCTTTGAAGGGCAATGTGAAATCCCACAGGATTTTTGAGCAAGGGGTCTAGTTTGTAAAAGGCTATTTAGGGCTGTGTTTAGAAGTGAATCATACCAGAGCAAGCATTGAAACAGATCCATTAGAGGCTACTGGAACCACACAGAATAGAGCTGATGGGGGGCAGGAATTGATGATCACAGACAATGAATACATTCAACATATTGAATATGGGCATAGTCAACAAATATAGCTGCTTTAGTTATGGGGAGAGTAATTCGTGTTTGGCCCAGGTCAGAACTGATTTCTTTCTTTGTTCCCATGTTTTGTAAAGTTAAGGGTTTTCTTTATTCTCACAGTATCTTAGTTTGGACAATAAATCACATGGTTGCCCTAGCTTTGAGAATCAAAGGGGAAAAAAGAATCAAGGATGATTCCTCATCTTAAGCAAGAAAAAAAAATGTCTGATGTTGATGTTTCCAAGCCTTACTATCGTTAAATAGTATTTCTGATGAAGGAAAAGTCATTAGAACTTTGTGTTCCAGGGGCTTGAATGATTCATTATTCCTCTGTTCATGGCTAACTCTACCCGCCCTCCAAGTATATAAGTGTGTGTATACATATACACCCAAAGCTCTGTAGAAAAATAAATGAAGCAAATTAAATTAGTCAATGAAATAATAGTTGAAGTAACTCTTCAAAAATAAATAAAAGACAAATGAAGAATTCTCAGGAAGTAGCAAGGGGCATTGCAGTAACGCTCATAGTAGCCACAGTCCAATACTTGGACAGACAACAAAGAAACAGAACTGAATCTTTGATCTAGCAAAGCTGTGGAAGAATAAGCATTTATCCTGGAACCCAGAGCCTGGGAGGGAGGGTTGACACTACCAACTGAGTAGAGGTAAAGGTTCATGGAAAAACACTAGACAAAGGCTGTTTGGACCAGAGCAAGCAATGAAGATCTTAAAGTTGAATCAAAGCTTCTGGTGATACAATAAGCCTATCCATTTGTAAATGAAAATTGACTGGGGATGGTCAGTGACTATGATCTGAGCCAAGAAATAAGTACACTAACTGTGTTTCAACAGATGAGTTGCTGTACTCACCTGCGACCAATAATTTCTAAGGTATTTTACGACTTGGCTTTGAGACCCATCTCAAATACTATGATTTGCGCTATTACCCTAAATAGAAGAATTATAGGAGTGCCCGAGGAGTCTATGCTGATTTTTTTAATTTCAGTAATTGGTTTTGCCAGTTGATGCTTTCTGATCAGCCAAGCAGGATATGAAAAGCAGCAGGACTTGACTGAGGTCTAAATTCAGCTATGAGAAAGGGAGGGAGAGAATGTATCCCTTCAGGCCAACTGAATCTATGTTTGTTAACTTGGCCCAATCATTTAAACAACATATATTTCATAGAAGTATCTAAATGGTCTTTGAAACTGCAAAGCTAAAGAAAATAATTTCTAGAGCTACTGGACTGAGGGGGGCCTCAGGTGAAACTGTTTTTCCATGGTTTCAAGATCAACAGATGTTAGTAACACATCCAGCTTTTGTTCATGCAAAAATCATCCATCTTGCCACCATCCTCTGCTTCTTTCCCTTAACAGACTTCTTCCATCACAGGAATTTCCACAGATTCATCAACCCTCACTCGGGTGCAGCTGGTCTTCTAAACCGAGATGGATAATGTTCCGATGTCATCTTTTGAGAGTGACATGCTTCCTAACTGTCAGTTATCACAAGACTGCCTGAATTGGGGTCCACACATAGCTCCCTTCAGGCCATTGCAATGATTGCTCATTTTACTCCACGTTAGTTTTCCCTTGGTTTCAATTCACA
Source organism: Peromyscus maniculatus bairdii (assembly GCF_049852395.1). Lineage (NCBI taxonomy): Eukaryota > Metazoa > Chordata > Mammalia > Rodentia > Cricetidae > Peromyscus > Peromyscus maniculatus. The sequence continues at coordinate 47,247,905 of NC_134869.1, forward strand.
TTCAGGATTTTTCCAACGGATTCAACTCAATGTGATTTTTAAACAGTGTCTAACCTTTAGTCCAGTAGGGTTAAACTCTCAGGGACTTTCTTCAAGAATTTCAATTAATGGACAGAATTGGAAAACTTTTGCTGCAAATAAACGACATGCTATGTAGGAAATGTAGCAAAAATCTCCTGACAGTCATTTACACATCCATAATCTAATAAAAATTTCAAACCCCACCACATATCAAAATTTTACTGCAAAATCAAAGATAATGTGTTTCGACACTGTAAAAATAGAAGCGTGCTTTTATGGTCTGAATAGTGAGGTTTCTAAACAGAACAGTTGGCTTCACTTTGAGCAGTCTGCTGATTTGGAGAGAAAAAGAGCTTGCCCAAGACTGTGAGGTTTTCCTTTAGCAATAGAGGAGGAGTAGCTGGGAACTGAAATGGTCATACCAGGTGTAGTGATGGAGCCCCTGAGTCAGCAGAAGAAACGTCTACTCTTTCTCTTTCCTGAAATCATTTAAGTATTCTCTTTTGATTCTTGTAGACACATGAAAAAAATATTTTTCTGAAGAGTTTATGCCTCCATTCCAGCATTTGTTTCCCAAGGAAAGTATTCCAGGTAGGCGAAGATGAATGAGCAAGTCTATCTTTCGTTTGGATAGCCAGTCTTTTCTAGAAATCTACTACTTGTGTTAGAATTGTTCATAAATCTTTCAGAAGCTTGGACCAAAATGAGATTTCTAATCATTAAAACTGTACAGTTCTGACAACGCTGATTTCTTAACATGCATCTACATATTTAGGCCTCTTATCCGTTCACTTGCCATATTCAAACAACTTAAAGAAAGTAATATTTGCAAAAATTACATAACAAAATTAATCAAATGAGTATCATTGAGAGCTTGATACATCCCAAGCAGTTTTCTCAAAACAGGCATATTATTTTCTTATCTCAGGTGCTAAGACAAAAGCTTGCCTTGAAGTCCAAGCCCAAGTTCCAGGTTTTTTTAATCCAAGAGGTCCTCTGCAAGTATTTTAGTCCATGGTGAATTATTTTTCTCCAAGCAACCATACAGACTTTATGCTGATATTTTTATTTTAATTCAAGGCGATGAATTCTAATTGGCATTAATGCCATCTTTCAAAAGGTTGGCACCAATTTTGAACACAGTAGGTACATGGTATATTAAATATTAAATTGTCAATATTTGCCTTCCTCTTTAACATAGTTTGTATGCTTACATCAGTCCCGAAAATTCATTACATGGTATTTCTCCAGCTACAGGCCTCATTTGGGGTTGTCAGTTTTTGTTTGTTCGGTGTTTGTTTGTTTGTTTGTTCTTTGTGCTGTGTGTAAAGCCTAGAGACTGGCATTCGCTAAGCTAACACTCTACCTCTGAGCTACATCCTGAACCCTGGCCTTATATATTTCATGCAATAAAAAAACTTCACTGCAAGAAAGACAGAAAAAAGGGGAAGGGTTATTAAACAACCCCTGAAGCTGATACTGGGTATAGAATGAATCTTAAAAGTTCTTATAAATAAAAACAAACCTGAGCCAGGTATTGGGGTAAACTGGAAGATCAGAGAACCAGAACAAGCCACAGCTTCCTCACCTGGCCGGATCTTCAGCTGGTTTTGTTTCCTCAGCCTGAAGGCCTGAGTCCTCATCCAGAATGGGCCTCAGCTGAACTGCTGCTCAAAAGCCTAAATGCTTAACCAGGCCAAATGCTTAACCAGCCAAATGCTTCTAGTTTCTGGTCCTCATGCCTTATATATCTTTCTGCTTTCTACCACCACTCCCTGGAATTTAAGGCTTGCTTTCTGGGATTAAAGGTGTGAGTCACCATGCTTGGCTGTATCCTTGAACAAATGGATTTCTGCCTCTTGAATGCTAGGATTAAAGGCATGTGCTACCACTGCCTATCCTTTATGTTTAATATTGTGGCTGTTCTGTCTCTGACCCCAGATAAGTTTATTAGCATGCACAATATTTCGGGAAACACAATACCACCACAACTGGGCAGAAAGAAACCCACCGCTCTGACCCAGTATTTTAGGTCTTTTGTGGTTATTTTTCATTGTTGACCATTATTCGTGTCACAAACGCCATTGTCTAAAGGTGTTATTTTGACAATTATACCTGGATGGCCCTAGCCTTACCAATTCATTCAATAATTTATCAAACCAAGGGTAAGAGTGCAAGCCCAATCACAACAGTGTCACAAGCTATCTCAGGCCAACTCTAGCAATGAGATTTCAAACCTCCTTTCCAAGATTTGCTATTAAGCACTTTTAATGAGTTTCCAAAAACTAGTAACACATTCTAATGACTGTTGACAGAGCATTACATTAAGTGACAGATTGCTTTCAGCTCATCCTCATTTGGTGTGATTCGGAACAATAATACCGCACCCTTTGAACATTTAAAATTCTTTTTTTAAAAGGACAAACGGCGCCCACCTGTTTGTGTCTGTGCCCTTATGTGCTAAAGTTCTTTCTTATTAACATGGATACACTGTCTGTGCTTCTAACTACAACCAGCTCCAATCTGTGCCATCCGCTCTCACGCCTATATGGAGCACATATCCAATCCTCTCCATTCTCATATCAGAGGTTGTCCCCCTAAGAATCATTATATAAACACACAATATGCTATGGTTTCTCTTTATTAAAAAAAATAATAACAAAGTTTCTCCATCCCACTCTCACTGAAACTTCCCCTTATGACCTCCTTTGTCTTCACCCTTTTCAGTCATTCTCCTTCAAAGGATCGTTTAAGCTTCCACATTCTAGTTCTCATCTCCCATTTCCCTAGCCAGGCCTTTCCTCACCCCATCAAGCACGCCTAAAAAGGCCACAAATAACTTCCTCTTCTATAAATCCTATGGTCAGCTCTTGGCCTTCATACTACTTGACACAGATAGTCCAAACTTCGAGCACCTTCCTCCCTTAACTTCCTGTCTTCACTGTCTTGGTCTCTCTACTCATTCTGGATCTCTCCCCAATTTGTAAGAGCTCAAATGTCTAGAACAGAACCTGGGACATGGTATTCCTACAATATTGATTGCTTTCACAAAGAATAGACCTCATTAACAAATGCAGTACGATCTATTAAGATAAATTAGGAGATGAACCCAAGGCAAGTAGTACAATTTTCTTATGTAGCTGCCCACAAATGAACAAGGCAGTATAATTTCTTGAGATCATTTAGGAGACACAGCCTTTGTAAATCATATCCCTTAAAAATCTCATGTAATTTTAGACCCATTGTGACAGGCGGGGATATTCACCACTATACTAATGGGGAGGACCGCAATTTTAGACCCATTGTAATACATGACTAATTATCAGTATTTGTCAAATATTAGCTTCTAGTCAAATTTATCAATGGAGGTTTCATATTTAAATAAAATCTGTGGTTTATCAATATTCTATTTGTAATCAAATATGTATAGTATAATTGTGCATATATTATAGATGTTGGACAATTATATTCTTTGTGGCTAAAGGAGGTAGCTTAGATATTACAGTTTCTCCTCACAGAATATTTATTACTTTCTTTCTCTGACTCATCTGATTTTACCTCTGGTTAGAAGTATAACCACCCACAATATTACACCTCTAGGAAAATATTATTTGCTTTTATGCAACAGTTTCAGGATCCTGTTGAAAAAACAATAATTGAATGTATTTACATGGTTTTATTATAAGTCATTCTTGTATAAATTTTCCAGGTAGTATGAATGACAGAATTAAAGTTTTGAGAAGTATAATTATAATAATAAATGTTTAATGACAAGGTGAAGGAAGAATGAAAATAGATTGTATATCATGATGGTTAACTGTTTTCTTTTACCTGAGAGAATATACATGTTCAAATAAAGTTCAGCTTCTAGCTCCCTATGCATTATAAAAGAAATGAGTCAAGAAGATTCCCTCAGAGGTTCTGTAACTCATAGGTAATAGCCACTAGAATGTGTATATTCAAAGGGGTCTTGGTCCCCTCAAAGTGACTACCTTGGCAGGACTGCACCACACCCCAACATTGGTGCCATATACACAGCACACTTTTGGACATTTGCCTTAAAAAAAAAAATAACAGTGAAACTTTCATCAGCCTCTATTTTTCTCCAGAGAGCTACATGTTCATACTTTGTGGATGGAATTTTTTAAAGAGCCAAAATTATTCAGTGTCAAGTTCAATAAATCAGGTGAATGATAAAGTTGAGGAACACCACCTTGAGTCTAAAATGAGATTTAACTGCAAAATAAAAAGGTGGATGTCCTTGTAAAGACCGTCAAGCAGCGCTGGAGGCAGATCCAAGAGAGCAGGGGCTTGAAAGGCGCTACTGAGCAACTGTAGCCGAGTGGGATGCAGCCGCCTCCAGCAGCAACTGCTGGGAAGGCTTTCAATCACTTGGATTATAAATTCAGGAAACTTTATTCTTTAAAAAAAAATCCCCTCCAGTGGATAGTTCGTGTCCTTAGGTACTTTAGCCACTATGAGCCAACTTTCTCCATCCTTCTCAGGGTTATGCTTCCAAGCTTTAAAAAGATAAAGAAATTTAAAACAAAAAAAAAAAACTACATCATTGACTAGGGTAGCTTCTAACTTCATGAAGAAATCATTTCAGAAAGGAATTAACTTACATTTGAAATTTTGAAAGGTATGCATAACATAGGAAGGACATAACAAATACAAATATTAATTTTAATCAGAATGGCGAATTATATTTGTGTACTTGGTGAATATTGAATGCTTATTCTCTTCCAGTCAATGTTCTAATTGCATAATTATGCATATTAAGTCATTCTATCTTTATGTTAAAAAAAAACCTTGAAAGATACAATCTATTATTAGCTTCATTTTACAAACAGAGGAGGTGGAATCAGAGAAATTCAGAGACTACCAACACTTACCAAACTTGGTAGGTTCAGAGCTGGAAGAACTCAGTCCAGAACCAGCTCTGAGTTACCATGAGGCCCCACTCAGAACTCTGGCCATCTGACCCAGACCAATGAGGGAAATTCTTGTCTTAAAGGTAATATTATACTAGTAGATACTGGCAAGCCTGAAGGTCACAGGGAAGGGCCCCTTCCTCATAATCAGAGTCTACCTCTACTGCCTACGTCCCTATTAATACACTAATTTTAGAAAAGAGAAAACATCACAAGTCCCCTTCCTTAAAAATTGAGCTATGTGAAACAAAGGAGAAACCCACAGGGCAAAGACATACCCCTCCCTTAAGTGGTAATCTAAATACAGGAAATCTGTATCCCAGAGACTTTGGGAAACGCAGTATACCGAAACGGGAAATGGGTAGACCACAAGAGCCCTGTAGCCACTGCCGCCCCCCCCCCCATGCCTCCAGACTGCTTTTCTTCACAATGGTCATTGACGGTTCACCTCTGAGGCTGCCTCATGTTAATCTGTAATAAACTCTGCCTATGTTTTATACTATGCTCTATGTCTCATCTGAACTCATTCAGTAGCAGTCAGAATGAGGAGGATGCCAAGAGATGGCAAGAGTTAGATCCTGTTAGCAGTAAAGAAGATATGTAGGAGCAAGAGGAGAAAATAGTTAGACACCAACCATTGGGTTTTGTTTTTGTTGTTGTTGTTGTTATTTTTTTTTTTGAGACAAGGTCTCATTTATTATGTAGGCTATTAGGGTCCTAGAGTAGTCCCATAAAAGATCATCATCTATATATACAGTCAGCAAGAGCATTTTTATTCCAGCATGCTGGGGCCTGCCATCCTTCACAAAGGCAAAATGGCAAAGACCCCATGTGAGGGCCGTGTGGGCTCCTTTTAAGAACAACAAAGGGGAGTTCCTAGAGCAGTTAGGTCACTTTATATGATTGGCTTAAGCAACTAGCAATCATATCAGTACATTCTAATTGGCTAAGGCTAATTAGGGATTGAGGGCTACAGTTTTCCATTTGGGGGCAGGCCTGAACAAGTTCCAGGCTCTGTCCTTGAGCTGCTGTGGAGGCTGGCTGGCCTGGTACACACTGACTGTAGAGGTTGGTTCAGTGGCCCAAGCTGGTGCATCCTATCTTCCTTGTCTCTGTTGTCAGGGGCACCAGTGATGAATTTCTCTTTGTTGTGGCTCTTTCTCAGAATCTGCCTGCTCAGTTGTTATCAGTAATAACTCTTACCTGGGTGATTAGGACAGGCTGTCATGATATTTGCCTGGCCCTCTCATAGGCCATCATGGCCTCAAACTCAGAGATATCTGCTTGCCTCTGCCTCCCCGGTGCTTGGATCAAAGGTATGCACCACCATCCCTAGCCTTAACCAGGACTCTGCACAGTTCAACTCCTCAGATGGACCGGGAAATTCTGTCACAGTGACAGAGATATTGTACAGACAGAAGTGAGCTTTTAAAAGCTAAACATCTGCCAGGCAGTGGTGGCACACGCCTTTAATCCCAGCACTCTGGAGGCAGAGCCAGGCGGATCTCTGTGAGTTCGAGGCCAGCCTGGTCTACAGAGCAAGATCCAGGACAGGCACCAAAACCACACAGAGAAACCCTGTCTCAAAAAAACAAACAAACAAAAATAGTCAAACATTCATACATCATTGATAATAAAAAGCACCAAAAGTACATAAATGGTATAGAAACAATGAAAAGGCAAAGGATGTAGCATCAAAGTACAAAAATATATATTAAAAAAAACAGTTAAGAAAAGACAGGCATACAGGATGTCCCACGGGATAGGTGGTTCTATTTATAATAAAGAACTGTGTGCGCTAGAGAGAGAGCCCAGTGGGTAGGAGCCATGGCCACACAAACATGAGGACCTGACTTCAGATCTCCAGCACCCATGGAAAAACCCATAGAGGTTGTGTGCCCATAACTTCAACATCATGGGGACGGAGAGGGAGATCAATGGGTCATGATGGCCTGCAGCCACCATCTCCAGGTTCAGTGATAGGCACTGTCTCAAGGGAATTGGATGGAAAATGATAGAGCTGGGCACCTGATGCCTCTCTGGCCTCTGCTCATGTATACTGACTTCTGTACCTACACATACACACACACACACACACACACACACACACACACACACACACACACACACACGAGAAGGGAGGGAGGGAGGGAGGGAGGGAGGGAGGGAGGGAGGGAGGGAAGGAGAGAGAGAGAGAGAGAGAGAGAGAGAGAGAGAGAGAGAGAGAGAGAGAGAGAGAACTGTAGACTGAAAGAAACCGAGACTTGAGGGATCCAGGCCAGTACAGTGATTTTTTTAATGAACCTATCTACCTAAACCAACTTCCTTTAAAAAGCTAGTGTATTGAGTAGTGTTATGATGTAAGTCTGAGATACACTCCTCTGACAGCATTATGGGTTTGAACACAGCCCCCAGTTTTGCTATTCTAGGAGGTTGTAACACCCATGAAAAATGGTACCTAAGAGGCACATGCAGGACCCTTGAGATGGGCTTTGAATGCTGCACCCATCTCCAACTCTCATCTCATTCTCTTAACTTCTTGTCTTTGCCAACATGGACAGGAGCTACTCCAGAGGCCACATCCCTAACCCCTCCCCCAGAAGGACTGAAATCCCCTAAAACCACACCCATAGTAAACCTTTTCTTTCTTATGTTGCTTCTGCAAAGTGTTTTGTCACAGCTAAAAAAAAAAAAACATTGCAGGTGTGCAGAATCATAATCCACAAGTGCACCTTGACCCTCACTTTTTTTAATCATTCCCAAAAATATTGAACAAACTTTGTTGTTAAATTACTATATCGGAAAAAAAAAAGTCTAGCGTGTGCAACGCAGATTCTGATGTTTTAATAATCGTAACTGGGGGTTGCAAATGAAACCAATTCTCTCCATGTTGCTAGTATTGAAGGCCAGGCGCAAAAGGCATTGCCTGTCACTCAGGTGCAGTGTGCAAGCCTGTCGTCTCCAGGCTGCTAAGCTGTATTGATTGTCAGGCCGCCGGAATATCACACTGACTCACTCAGGAGTTGTTGAGCAGCAGGCACATGGACCTGCACATGTCCTCATGGGGCACATGGCTGAAATCACACAGCTCCATGCCCCAGGTTGTAATGATGTCCTGTGAGCTGTTTGCACATACATCTGTCTGCGACTTCGCTCGACAATATCTCCCGTTTACCGCTCCCTTGCTAATTCTAATCTTTATAGTCAGCTGTCCCAGCTGTTTCTGTCCCAACAATTCTCTTTCCATTTCTTCACTGGTGAATCAACATGCATTTATTGAATAAGAATTACACCCCGAGCACTGTGTTAGGCACCATGAGAACAGAGCAGACATGATCACTTTTCACATGGTTCTGACAGTGCAAAAGGGAGAGAGCCATTAAGCAGACACATCTGTCTTTATAACTTGCGGTACCGCGATACTGCTACAGTGAAGGACTGAAGGAACTCATTTGGACTCCGATTTCAGAAGGCTTCCCTGAGGCAGGAATAGTTAAGCCAAGGTCCAAACGGCAAGGAGAGAAATGGGGAGAAAATTTAGAGTGATAATACACAGGCAAAGGCCTGACGCAAGGTGACCTTGACATAGAGGGAAAGAGAAAAAGGGTTATGGATGGATGATGATGGCCCTGGCAGTGATGAGGTTGGGGAAGAAGTCGGAACCTGCGTAAGGCTTGTGGGTCATCCTGAATATCATCACTCATGGTTGGCCAGTGCACATGCCAGAGTCTACGTGGCTCTGTCTTACATGAGTGTTCAGTCGGGTGTACAAAAAAGAATTCAAAAAGTGATAAAGAGTTGAAGACAGGAGGCCAGTTACAGGCACGACACGTTAGCCCTGATTCCTCTCTTTCCTCCATTCATTGACACCCACCTCTCATTTTCATAGAGAAGTTCTGCTTAGCGTCTCTTCTTCCAAGGGCTCCCTCTTTTCTGTTTGATGTCGAAATATCAAACGGCCAACGCGAGACCAGTTCTGGCTCTTCTCAGCTACAGTCACTAATATTGGAAACTGTTTTGTCGTGAAAGTTTAAACATGTCATCCCTGGGGTCTTAGGTGAGAGGTAGTCATCAAGGAGCATTCTGTGGGCCAGACAAAGAATCATACACCTTGGAAAGAACATCCACTCAGACAGCAAAGAGAAGTGACAGCTGGAGACTGAGGGTCGCTGATGTCCTGTGACAGCAGCAGCCTGCAGCTGAGGGTCCCTGACTGAACCTAACAGTTGTAGATCGGAGGTTGCCACTGCCCAGAGCGTGAAAGTGGAGAGCCGGCCGGGGGTTCTAGATACAAAATAATAGTTGCAGATCTGAGGCTGAAAGGGAAAGCTAACAGTCAGAAAGTTAAATTAGAGATCCCGAGGGTCCAGGACACAAAGTTACGGATTGACAGGGAACAGAAAAACAGCCACCACAAGGAGAAAAAGAATAAAAATGATGAACTTTATTAGAACAGACAAACCACTCCAGTCAGGAAGAAAGACCATGAACACCCCTTAAAAAAATGCAAACACTGATGTTTTTGTGCTTTGAGACTTTGCTGCTGAAGACTAAAACATTCACCACATGTTCAGCTGGATTTCCAGAGGAAGTGAACAAAATCAACCTACCCACCATGGCCTATAAGCTTTTCTAGCTACCGATGAGCACATAACCAAAGCCACGCAGAGATCTTCTCACATAGACAAATGAGAAGGGAGAAAATGGATGTTTTGCCTCTCAAGTAGCTAAGCTTGGGCTACACCTGCCATGTTCCCTACAATACTACAAAATACTCCCCAAATAAAGCAGTAGTAACAAAGTTGAAATGTGGGTAAATAGGGAAAGATAGAGAGATTGATTGTAGCCATCACTATATATATATATATATATATACACTCATCACTCTGGTCCTGTATCTCTTTGTCCAGTACTAGAATCTATGCAGTGTTCTTCAAGCTACTTTATCTGATTATGCTTTGCATCTGGCATTTAAGTTGGAGTTCTCTATCCCTTGCAATGCAAGTATTTCTATCTTTATAAAATAGTCTGACAGGTTTCAAAATCACCTCCTTAATGTAGTGGCCTCATATCAGAATCATCAGACAACTAGAAATTGCACTAAACTATGGGCTCATATTTTGACTCCCTAGCATTCACATTATGACTAAGACTCAGGGACCTATGTATGTTTTGCTGCATTTAGTCCTGGTGGCAGAAATTAATGCCTAATTAGACACCTGTGGGAAGCTTATTAAGTTATATTTACACATTAAATGTTACTTAATAAAGCTAATAAACCATAAGATCACTTGAAGTTCCAAAGCAGATGGCATATTTTACATAAATTTAAGGGAATTAGATAGCTCACACACAAAAATTTTTAACCCAGGATATGTCATAAAGGCTAGGAAAATTCCATGATAGGAAGGGCCTTTCAAACGTGGTAATGATGTTGTGAGGAGTAAAGCCTGGCAAATCACAAAATATAGCAACACTCTACCTAATCAATAGTGTAAGTCTCTAGAACATCCTCCAAATCAATATGATATACAATAATGACAAGAATGCACCTGAGAATAAATAAAAAAAAACCAGCAGATTGCAACACATCCCAAATCCATTATCTGAAGTGAAGTATATTAAAAGTACATTTAATACAAGAGTGTGATCGGTCTTCTTAACTTCAACAGCAGTGGCAATAATAAAGTGTACCTTAAAAAGTCATAACACTCCAGAAACCCCACAAAACTAGGGAACAAATAGTTTTTAGGTCTCAGAACACTCCAGGACTTTCTGACAGTACACATTTCGTTTTGTACACGTGTGACTTCGTCCAGTTAGAAACCCAATAAACCCAATAAACCCATCTGTAGAGTGGAAAAAAAAACTTAAAACTATGTTTTAATTGTGGAGTTCAACAGCTACTGTTGAAGTGGACATTATATGTCTATTTTTCACTCAAAGAAATAACCACGCAATGGTACATTATTGAGAATGGCATAATTTAGATAAATAAGATCCATCAAGAAGCTATTAGAACCTTTTCTGCTGTTGCGTGATATGCTCAAGGAACCTAGGGACAACTTTTAAAGACAAGAGGCAAATGGTACATTGAGAATCAGCAACAAACCAGGCTCTGGCTGGTGTATCCTCAGTACAAAGGAAGTCATCCCAGCCCAACAGGCTGAGAGATATGACCTCCACTTCACAGACCATTATCCTGACTATCAGCATTGAACAACCTGCTTGCACGATTTAAATGTCAGAGATGTATCAGTACTGCAAACAGTCTAGCTAAAGGCCTACATCTTCGCCATGTTATGCTGCCTCCCTTAGCTACCACATGTTTCCAGTTAGACTGTGTTTTAGTCAATAAATGCCTTAAAAATGGAATAGATTTGAGAAATAAATAGCCTTTTAAAAATTGAAAATATTGAACATTTTTTTCTTAAAGGCATACTTTTTTTTGTTATCCCTCCAGGTCAAGCTTGTACTATGTCTGACACAAACTCCATATCAAAATAACTTTATACACACACACACACACACACACATACTCACATGAAGCAAGACCTATAAGCTTCACCTTACAATCTTCTCTGGACAGACAATTAAAAAAAAGTTGTTGAATTACTATATACTTATTGAGATGCATTAAAATTCTGAAATAACCCTCAAATTCAGTTCTCTGTACTAACAGCAAGGGCTTAGAAACACTCATTTAGAAACCCCTTGGTTTCTAATGCCCTGGCCTTCAGCATTATACAGCAGTGAGGTTTCAGAAAGAAGGACTGGGAACAACAAAAAATCACCTCCACCAACATGAAGACTGACTGCAATTACACATCTATGCAGTGTGGTGTGGGATTCCTAATAAGTTACCTAATGTCTAAATAGAAGCCGTGGCTTTGGTTTGTGAAGTATTTGCAATCTCTTATACACCTGTGAGCATAATTTGAAAATACTATTTGTTAGAGGTCCTTTTGCGACCTCTCATCCCATCCGTTAATCTTAAATCAACAGTCCACCCCCATCTTGCAACAATGAAGGCCGTCCTCTGAGCATCTCCTGAAGGAAGAGCACTGCACTGAGATCTATGTGCAGACAGCGACTCCGTTCTCAGGACCCAAGCAGCCCTGCTGGTGTGACTGCATCTGTGTTCTTTGCTTCAAAGGAGTCAGTCCCATAGAGCGCAGTGGGAAGGGTGCCTCAAGCAAATGGGCAGCATCTAACCCACGTGGCCTGAATACAGACACTATTTCATCCCTAGAGGACAGAAACTGAAGCCACTGAGGCTTAGGATGTTTGTGTCAGTAGCAGAAATGTCAGAAAAGGACATCTTAGTCATCGTGACAAGCTTCATCCTATGCTTTCCTATAGAATACTATTCAATCATGACATCTTAAGATGTGGGCAGTGACCCCTTTGGAGTTAAACAACCCTTTCACAGGGGTCACATATCAGATCTCCTGCACATCAGATATGTACATTACGATTCAAAACAGTAGCAAAATCACAGTTATGAGGTAGCAACAAAATAATTTTATAGTTGGGGTCACCACAACATGAGGAACTATATATTAAAGGGTCAAAGCATTAGGAAGGATTTTCCCAGTCCTTCTTTCTGAAACCTCACTGCTGTATAATGCTGAAGGCAAGGACATAAACCAAGGGGGTTCTAAATGGGTAGTTTCCAAGCCCTTGCCATTAGCACAGAGAACTGAATTTGGGGGTTATTTCAGAATTTTAATGCTTCTCAACTGCTTTAAGATAAATATATACAAACAATTCAAGCCAGAGTCAAACACACAAATTCTCTAGATTACTAGCAAGTTATCCAAATAACAGCTACAATCAGAGCCTGTTTCTCAAGAATGTTTCAAAATAAACAAAACCTGGGAGAAGTATGAGGCTCCGAAAAGATGCCAAATTCTCAAAGATCAGTACTCTGCAGAGGTTCCTCTCCCCTGACCCATGCCCATCTAAGTCAAATGCATTTGAGACATGCCATGCAACGGCCAACACCAATTATCAGACTGTCTCCTAAAATGTACTTCCAGGTATAGAGAATTAATCCGTCTCTCATTCAGGATCAAGACTATAATGAATCTGAACCTTAGTTGGAAATAACCGTTAAAGACGTTTAACATTTGCCTCGTGTGTTAACTTTCTGTCACTAAAACAAATACCTTAGATAATCTCTTTATCAAGAGAAAATGCATATTTTGACTTATCGTGTCAGAGGTCCCTATCCATGACTGGTTGAATTGGCCGGGGGAGGGGGGGTGCGGTTCAGGGTAGAGAACAAAACACATCACAACAGGGCCATGTGGTAAGATACAGCAGCTCACCTATGGTCACGAAATGAAAGAGGTGGGGAGAACAAAGTGTGGAGGAATGACAATTCCCTCGAGGACATGCAACCAGGGTTTGAGGACCTCTCCTTTGGCCCACCCACCTCTAGAAGGTTCTATTAGCTCCCAATAGCACAAGGCTGGGGACTAACTCTTTACCATATAGACTTTATGAAGACTGTTACATACAGACAGGCGTGGTCATCATGTATAGCTTGGTTTCCAACTGCCCCTAGACCGAGAGTCAGTGCTTCTGCAAGCCTAAACACAACTCCGGTCTTAAAGGCAAAGCCCTATAGAATATAATTGTACTCCAAGGTATTTCTATGTGACAAGTGAATTAGGAGACGCTGAGTATGTTTTTTGTAATAACAATCCATCAGAAGGTCTATACATTAAAAAGTTCTACGTTGGCACAATGAAGATAGGAGTTGGTGTGAGACCTCTTCTATTTCTTTGATTTTTTTTTCACTAAATATTCATTAAGTACCCATTTGAAGTCTAATCACCAAGTTTAGTATTAGGCAAGAAATATATTGAAATAAATAAGAAAATGCACACACACACACACACACACACACACACACACACGGTAATAATAAAAGTTTATTTTAATTTTAACAAAGAGTCCTCGAGTCACCAGGGAAGAAGGAAAAATCAACTGTAAATGGAGAATGCTAACAAAATAAGGACAAAATGCTTATCAGAAGGATGAGTTCTGTCTGCACATGAAACAGAAAATTAAGGGAAGATTCATAGGGGGAAAAAACAGACTGAAGGGTCTTGAAGGGCCAGTTGGAGTTTGCTTGGCTGAGAAGTTGAACAAACTACTGTTTGCTTTGTAATTAACTAGAAATGTACGAGTGGAAATGTTTTCAAGCCCTCGGTACACTACCACTTTGTCCTGTCTTGATTATATTTTCTTTGGTTTTAAATTATGTAATCAAAAAATATTCAACAAACTGTTATTTGGACAACAGTGGAATCTCGGCTCAGATAGATGCTACTGCTATTTTTAAACTGTGTTTCCAGGACAATTAAAACATCAGACACACAGTATCTTGACTTTCCAACCGTTCATGAGAAGAGTAGGGATTCTTTCCTTCAAAACGTGCATTGCAAAGGTCACAATTAAATTAAACACCAACCTTTATTAAAATCAAGTGGATACTTCCCGAGAATGAGATTCCTTCCCCGAGCTGGTGGCAGATGGCAAGTGGTTCATTGAGTTCCACATTGTCGCACCATGGTAACGCAGAAGCCATGATGGAACGCAAACTCACTGCTGTAACCTCTGGGCTCTTTCCCAGAAAACTCCAAGAGCTGAACTACATGTTCAACAACATTGTGGAACAGCTCTGAATTATCGCTCTACAGCTAGCTGCCCCCAAACCTAAACTAGTCCTTTACTGAATAGCACAAGAGTGCCCAGGCGCCAATTTCTTCTTCAGCTTAATGTAGAATAAATGTCAATAAAATATATACTGCATGGGGGCAGGGCTAGCAACGCATGTTACTTAATGCTACTGCATTGGTTACAGTGATTAAAGTTCATAAACTTGACCAAGGATGACTCCAGGGCCGTCCTGAGCACGGCTGCTCTGTTATCTCCTCTGACTTATCAACAGCCTAGTCAACCAAGTAAGAAACATGCTTCCCCAAAGTGTGGCTGCTCTGATGCTCATATAAACCTCTAGCCTTTTGGCAACAGAAATGTGAACTCAGTTCCTCTGATCGGAGCTCCCACTCAGAAAGGTGGTCAGAAGGCATTGTTCCACTCTGCTTTCTCACGCTCACTACAGCTTACATACAACTGAAACCAGAAGTTTAACACCAGAGGAAATACTGACCAAAGTCCACTTGCTGATCATTCAGTAAAGCTGCTTCCCCAGAACGGCTGGCATTCACCTTGCTAACAGAGACCCTATCTTATAAACTGTAATGCTTGCTGGATGTCTACCTGGACACTTGCATTTCTGACCTTAGCCGAAGGCTGAAGTCACGCACTTACCCCATCCGAACCTAGAGGCAACGATCTCTTTATCGTCCAGTTCCAAATCTTCAAATTAAAACAGCAACAAGAGTGGCGCAGAATGGCTATTTACAGACTACATGTTTCTTCATCCACACCAAGGAGCTGGCAAGACAGGGTGCTATATCCTGGTAGGAAATGATACAAGTGATACATGAGCGATGTCTAATGACTCCGTCATTGCTTCAGACTCAGACACAAAGGCAAGGGAACCGAGAGTTGAGGATGAAACTCCATCTCCTCTAACCCTACTGTGACTGTGCACCACGGTACGTATTAATGTAACATCAAGCCCTATTTTTAGACCTCTGCAATTCCAAGAGGCATAAATCATTCCTGTGCCACCAGTCACCTTTGCCTTAGCAATGCGACGCTCAACATTTTGCAGGATCCTGCCACAATGTAATGGGAAGCAAGTGATATTTAAGATGAATACTTAAAGCGTTCATAGATTAAAAGTTAGCCTGAAACAGATTGTCCACTGGACGAGATGGAGTAATAATTCTAAAAAAGTGATACACATCACTTCTCCCCACCAATAATCCTGGCATCTTCACAATAGCTCTCATAGTTGAATTTGGAAAGCCGGTCTTCTGCAGAAAACAGAAAATGCTAATAACATGGTCTTGCTTTCTGTTTTTTTGTTTTTTCCTCCCTGCTCTGTTTTTGTTTGTTTGTTTTGTGGTGCAGAATACATCTAATCCTTTGTGATTTTAGCCACTGGGCTTCTCTCAGAAATGCACATCTGATTAAAGAAGGTGAGAAACAGAAATACCACAGAACACACCCACCGGTCAAGGTGCTATTTTTACAACAAGCCACGTCTGTTATTATGGAAAGAGAATTAAAAGGGAAATATTCCACACCTTGGAACCCTCTCCATAGAGGTGATTAAAAAAAAGAAAGAAAGAAAGAAAGAAAGAGAGAGAGAGAGAGAGAGAGAGAGAGAGAGAGAGAAAGAAAGAAAGAAAGAAAGAAAGAAAGAAAGAAAGAAAGAAAGAAAGAAAGAAAGAAAGAAAGAAAGAAAGAAAGAAAACATTTTTATTACTGAATAAGCATGAAACCAGCATGTAATAGAAATACATCCAAGTAATGGCCAGCAGATACAAAGACCGAATGTTATCTCATATTGCTCTATGCCAGGCAAATACCTGTAATTATGTACAGTTTCAAGATAAGCAATAATAAGTCCTCAACTGAGTCTACCAGGTCGACCCCGGTCCTCGGGGGAGACCTTGATCTGGAGGAGGTGGGAATGGGGGATGGGCTGGGGGGAGGGAGAGGGGGGGCGAGAGGGGGAGAACAGGGGAATCTGTGACTATTATGTTGAACTGAATGGTGTTGTAAAATAAATTTTAAAAAAATCAAACTTAAATAATAATAATAATAATAAGTCCTCAAGTAAGAAGCCCGGCTGCACCACTTGTCACACACATTTCTTCCCAAATGTACCTGGTGACTGGGGTGGCCATTTGCATTAGATAACCCAGTGGTCCTCAACCTTCCTATTGCCACAGCCCCTCAATACAGTTCTTCACTGTATGATTGTGGTGACCTCCAACCATAAAATTATTTTCATTGCTACTTCATAACTGTCATTTTACTCCTGTTAGGAATACCAGCATAAATATTTCCGGTAGTCTTAGGTGACCCCTGTGTGGCCCCTAGGTAGAGAACCACTGAGCTAACTGGCTTTATTGGGAGCAGAGCCAAGCTTCTCATATCTCAGTGACAGGAAAGGGCCTTGGAATTTGAATAAGCCCTGCCCCTTGGGGTTTCTTGGCTCTGTTTAGATGCCTATGCTCCCAGAGAAACTCGGAGTCTGGGATGCTGTCTCCCTTGAGGCTTATATTTCAAAGGGATGGCTTCCAGACCCTGGAGGAAGACATCCCTAAATCCTAAAGCTGACAAAGGACCCAAAAGGATTAATAAACATTTCAAAGACAGGAGAAAGTACTTACAATTATACGTTCTCTGAGGTAGAGACTAAAAGACTGAGGGAGGAAATGTTGCTTTCTTTGTAACAGGAAGAACTCAGCCTCTTATTTTTAATTTTTATGAGCTTTTTACTCCACATCGGTCAGTGTGATTATCATAATGCAAACTCTTTTACAGAGGGCATGTGACTACTGCAAGTCCCTAAGAGAGGGGAAAAAAAGCAAAAAGAGCTAACCTAAAATGGTAATGGTTCCTCCACCAACAAATCAGCACAAATTAATATGCCATGCCAAACCGCATACATTATGGGCTACAATGATTATTGATAATACAGTTCACCAGGGGAAAAGCAAATTCTTAATAAGCCTTTGTTTTCCTGCCCATGTGACAGGGATGACGATTTCATTTTTAATTTGTTTAGAAGTTAAATTTATAATGATAACCAAAGGGAAACAATTTGCTCCCTTGTATGAGATTATCTATATAATCATTAGCCATTAAAAATGTATTATATTGAGTACAAGGGAGCATTCTGCGCTTGTCTAAATAATGCATGTCACCTGACAAAATGAGAAGCGCACAGCAGAGATCAGCTAAGTGAGTCAACGTACCAAAATTCCAAATAATCCTACAGTTGGGCGCGCCATTGGCTGATGGCGCATTCCAGACACGCCGTTCAAACTCTTTAATGAGCTTTCTACCTATATACCGCGGTTTTCCACCAAGAGCTCTGACAAAGCATCATCTAATGTTAGCATTAAGAGGGGTGTGCAATACCAATCAATAGTCAAATAAAGCAAAACCACCAGAAGTCAGAAGCGATGCTGCAGAGAGGAATGTTTTCAAGCGAGCCCTTTAGAGGACAACCCCCAAAGGGAGCCATTCAGAGGACGCTGCCATTAGTTGTGCTCACACTAGGTCTATGAAGGTGTCCCTATTAAATGAAAAGTAGGCATAATCTTAGTTCATACTAAATATTGTGATTAAAAATAAAGAAAAGAAGAATGATTTGATGAAAATACATGAGTCCCCAGTGCAGATTATTGTTGTACCCCTTTCTCGAAACCCCCAGAGACCACCCAAGGCGCTGGTTTCTAATGCAAGCACATAAGGGTCCTTTTATTCAGGTTCAACCTGGGCCACCACACGGCAGATGGAAGGAAATGTGACGGTAGCCACAAGCCCAGGTGTAGAGGGTTTTTATAGGGAAAAAAACATAAGCTGGGAATTGGCAACCTGGGATTGGGTAGAAGGGGTATGGGGCAAGGTGATTTTTTTGAAGCTATTGGTCTAGACTTTGGGCGCGAAACCACATTTGAAACCAATGGGTTAGACTTTTGGCGTCGAACCACAACCCGATGAACAGGATTATCTGGACTGCTCAGCAGGATTATCTAGATGTCTTCAAGGGCCATAAACTGCAGACAGGATGTCTGCAGGAGGATGCTGCTCTGTGTCCGTTCCAGTTGTCATGGCACATTCCTGAGGTCCTTTCCAGAACTGAGTACAGCAGGTGGTCTGAGATGCTGGCCCTTTCCCTAAGGGAGAGCCTATAAAGCTAAGTCTAGGCCTTCACAGTACCTCAAAAGTTTCTGCTGTCTGGGAAGAGAGAGGCAGAAGGGGACGGGATGCTTCAAATTCCTAAATTTCTACACTGTCAAGTCTGACGAGTTTACACCAATGACGGCATCCCACCAACTTCCTGAGAAGCCAAGGAACAAGCGCAAGCCTCCCTTTAGTGTGCTCTCCTTTCATCTCCATGAGCAGAGGCTGCTTCCCCAACACTTGCCCCTAAGACCCCACTGGGTGGACAGCTGCCTTCTTCGCCCCTCCGCAAATTAAAAGTGACCATAGCTTCGCTGCCAGCCACTGAGAGACTCGTGTGGGCGCTGTGTCTTCCTGTGGCCCTGTTCTGTTCCCCCAGGACGGCCACTTCCCTTTGACTCCAGCAGAGGAGAGAAAGCCCAGCCCTCCTGCACCACCTCTCCATCAGCACTTCCGCAAAGATCAAGAGAAAACGCCCCCGGGAGGGAGGCCTGCTTTCTTAGTGTTCTTCAGACACTGATTTTCTGCTTTCCTATTCTGATCCTGTTAAAACCCACCCTGGTCTGGCCTTGGGAATTACAGTAATAAAAATTAAAAAGCAAGCGGGGTTACTTTTCAACTTTGGAAAATAGGTAGGATTTTTTTTCCCCCTTTTCTATTTTAATAAAAAGAAAAAAGCAAAAGGTTATAACTAACAAAAGAAAAACTATATACAAAAGTACAATAACTATATACATACATATAAGTAACAAATATGTAAACGATGTCTAGTCCATTTGTATTTCACAAATCAGTAAAATAATTCCCTTATCTGTCCTATTTTGATAATTCCAAAATGTATCTAATTCACTTTCTATCGTAATTAATCTTTAACTATAACTAACTAACCTTCAACTATATCTAACTAATCTACAACTCCCTCAGAGACCCAAGAAGGAAATAATATAACCTAACAAAAATAAAAACAGGAAGTGCATGCAAGCAACTTCCAAAAAATTTGTGAGTTGACAGAAAATAAAAAAAAAGAGGTAGAATCAAGAGTTAATAAAGCTGTGAGGATAGAGGGGGAGAAAAGAAATCCTACGTCAAAATAAAAAGGAAAGAGCTGGGCGGTGGTGGCGCACGCCGTTAATCTCAGCACTTGGGAGGCAGAGGCAGGTGGATCTCTGTGAGTTCGAGGCCAGCCTGGGCTACCAAGTGAGTTCCAGGAAAGGAGCAAAGCTACACAGAGAAACCCTGTCTCGAAAAACCAAAATAATTAATTAATTAATTAATTAATTAAAATAAAAAGGAAATCGTGACTACTACAGGATCATTAAGGCTATGTTTTCTTAATTTTAATCTGTTTATTTTGGTTTAAAGCACCTAAAGTTTAAGTTTGTATTAGATATTTTTGTTTAGAATTCTGACAAATAGACATTGAGCTAAGATGAACTTGGTTTTTGAAAATATTTTACTTATTTTTATGAGTGTTGGCCTACATGTATGTATGTATTTGGGGGTGAGGGGTAGAGGAGGGCCCCACATGAGTGCCTGATGTCCCCTGAAGGCCAGAAAAAGGTGTTCACTTCAATAGAACTAGACTAACAGGAGTTTATGAGCTGCCCTGGGTGCTGAGGAAACAACCCTCTGCCTGAGTAGCAAGTGCTCTTAACCATGGAGTCATCTCTCCAACACCAAGATGGCTTTCACATATATAATGTGTATGTGTGTGTGTGTATATATATATATAATGTGTATACATATATAATATGTACATTTCATACATGCAATATATATACATTATATGTACTATATATACATTATACATACATTATATGTACCTTTTATATATACATTATACATATATTATGTGTATATACATGCCAATTACATCACTTCCCTCTTTCCTTCCCTCCATCCAGCCCCTCCCAAGTCTCCTCCCTCCAACTCCTTCCATGTCCCCCCCTTAAATGGATGACCTCTTTGTCTTTGATTATTATTGTCACATATGAATGCATGTGTGAGTATGCACAGATATATACATGTAACCTGCTGAGTCCACTTTTGTTGCCTGTGTGGACTTCAGGGCTGACCATATTGTGCTAGGTAACCAATTAGGGGGACTTATCCCTGGGAGACGCTAATTCTCCCTCTCAGCCATCTTCAGCTGCCCATAGTTCCTCATGTAGAGGCAGATCCCTATGAGACTTTCCTCCTTCCGTGTTAGCAAGTCTGTTGAAATGGCCACGTTTGGAGAGACAGCCATTTCTAGGAGAGGCTGTTTCCTGGTATTCTGACTCATACAGTCTTTTTACCCCCTGATCCTCCGTGTCCCCTAAGCCTTAGATGTAGGAGGTGATATATTTACCTGCAACTATACACAACACATATAAATGTGTGTGTGTGTAAGTTGTACCACTTAGTCTGACAATGCTCCCCAATAAAGCATGTGCATATGTATGTGAATGCACGTGTGTGAATCTATGTATATATGATCATGTAAGTTATCCCCACAACTACCACAAACTAACAACAACAACAAAAAAAGCCAGTGCCAAGCAGCATGAGAAACCTCCCTTCAATTGGTCGCTCAGCCTAGTCCAAGTGACTCTCAGAACAATACAGGGTTCTGCTACTGCCCTTGGCAACCTCTCCGAGGTTGAAGATTGGCCCCTACTGCTGAAGACACTGCACACTCAGAACACAGGACCTGGATTATTAGTGCTGGATCTGACCTGAAAGCCTCTTTTATTCATTCCAGCTTCCAAGGTACCAGCGAATGCAGGTTGCTGAGGGAGAAAAGCAATTAAACGGACATAACCAGCTCCAGCCTCAGATCCACAATTACCAGCATGGTGAGATATATGCATAAGGGTGCCCTAAGTCGCACTCACCTATGGGTAAAAACCAACAGCTATCTAATTGGATTTAAGGTCCACTCAACAGGAGTGAAATCATGCCTGGTCCTGGACACCTGGCCAGCTTCCCAGGGCTGGGGAGGTCATGGGCCTCAGGAAAGAATCCAGTCCTGCCCCTCTGCTAAACAAGTCGCAGATTTGCTCAGGACATTCTACGTCTCATCCTTAAATCCACAGCTTAGTAAATCTACCACTCCTCATCAAAGGCATTACTTCTTATACCAACCCCTTAATACAGCTTCTCCTGTCGTGGTCTTCCCCCGACCGTAAAATTATTCGGTTGCTACTTCATAAGTGTAATTTTGCTACTGTTATGAGTCATGGTCTAAACATCTGATATGTAGCTTATCTGATGTGACCCCTGTGAAAGGGTCATTTGACGCCCCCCCAACAAGCTGAGGGTCACTGGCCTAGACCAGTGGAACATGCCACCCCTAAGCCCAGCAGGCAGGCCTGAGATGGCTTTCTTAAGGAAGATTGGCATTGAAAGAAACTAAACAAGGAAACCAATAGAAGAATCATTTTCTCCGGATGAGCCCGGACCTTTTAGCCCTTCTGCCTCTGTATTTTCCTCAGTGTACATTCACAGTGATGGCCTCCTCACTCACTCAGTGACAGCAGTTTTGTGTTTCATTTGAGTTAAAAAATTCCCCGGAAAACTAAAACAAGAATTACACTAAGGAAGACAAATACTAAATTTTAATGTCATCATCAGTCCTTGCCAGAGACCATTAGAATTATCTTCTCTTTTTCCTATGGTCCTTCAGAAGCTGTGAAAGAAGCCGGGTGGTGGTGGTGCACGTCTTTAATCCGAGCACTCGTAGGAGGCAGAGGCAGGCGGATCTCTGTGAGTTCCAGGCCAGCCTGGTCTACTGAGTAGGATCCAGGACAGGCACCAAAGCTGCACAGAGAAACCCTGTCTCAGGGAAAAACAAAAAACAAAAAACAGAAGCTGTGAAAGGGTCTAAAGTCTTTATTCACAGCCCAAGAAAAACTTCGGTCACAGTGTTTCCAGGCGCAGGAGGACCTGGGTTTGCTTCCCAGCTCCAAAAACAAAACTTTAGGGTTGGAGAGATGGCTCAGCAGTTAAGAGCACTGGCGGATCTTCCAGGGGACCTGGTTCAATTCCCAGCACCCACATGGTGGCTCATGACCATCTGTGACTCCAGTTCCAGGGGATCCTATGTCCTCTTCTGGCCACTATGGGCAGCAGACATGTACCTGGTACACAGAAAGACACGCGAATGCAAAGCGCCTATATACAAACGAAAGAAAAAACACATTCACACTTACTGTCTTTCCTTCCTTCATTTTTTTGTTTGTTTGCCAGGCTTTGTAATCCATTTTCCACATGAAGGCATTTATCATGCACACATTATTTTCTAATGTGTTTAAGAAAATTGAATTATTTAGGAATTCAAAAATCCATAATGGCTCAACAATTGAAGATATTTTGTTAAAGAAACCAAGCAAAACATTACAGAACATGGGTCAAGCTATTCAAAACCTCCAATTAGTAAAAACTTTCAGCAATAATAAAAATTAATTCGATTGCCAAGCACAACAATTGTGTGCTTAGATTAAAGTCCTCAACCAGGCTGCGGGTTGTATTTTTATTTTTTTAATATATTTATTGTATTTTGTATATGAGTACTTTGCTTATGTAACGTGGTTTCATCATGTGTGTGCCTGGTACCCTCAGAGATCATAGAGGGCATCCGATCCCCTAGAACCAGAGTTACAGACAGTTGGGAGAATCCATGTGGTCCTGGGAACCAAATCCAAATCCTCCACCTGAACAAGTGCTCTTCCTCACAGAACTGCCTTTTTAGCCCTTGTGGGTGTGATATTCCCTCTTTTTTTTTTTTTTTTTTTTTTTTTTTTTTTTTTTTTTTTTTTGGTTTTTCGAGACAGGGTTTCTCTGTGTAGCTTTGCACCTTTCCTGGAACTCACTTGGTAGCCCAGGCTGGCCTCGAACTCACAGAGATCCGCCTGCCTCTGCCTCCCGAGTGCTGGGATTAAAGGCGTGCACCACCACCGCCCGGCTGTGATATTCCCTCTTTTCAGATACGCAAGGTACATCCTTCAAGTTCAGATATGTACTATGAACTAGAGTCTACCTAGACCTAAAGCCTATGATATGGACCATCATTTATAGTCTCAGGCATATGTACATAAAGAAGCTTTGTCAAAATTGCAGAGGTTGCTCTTCTTAGTATAATTTATAACATTGTCTCAGTGAACGTTTCTATTGTTGTGGTAAAACACCATGAACAAAGCAACTTATTGTAGGCAGACCTTTTCTTTCCTGCCTGCCAGTTCCCAAATAACCGACACACGGAGACTCAATTATAAATGCTCGACCCATAGCTCAGGCTTATTACTAACTAGCTCTTAGAACTTATAAAGAATTGAATTTGGGGCTTACAGTTTCAGAGGGTTAGACTCCAGAACCATCATAGCAGGGAGTACAGCACCAGACAGGCAGACATGGTGCTGGAGCAGCAGCTAACAACTCATATCCTACAACCAGGAATGATGCAAGCCTTGTGAAACCTCAAAACCCACCCTCAGAGAAAGACCTCCTGCCACAAGGTCACATCCCATCATGCTTCCCAACTGGCCCCACTAACTGGGGTCCTAGTATTCAAATATATGAGTTGATAGATGAAGGCCATTCTCATTCAAACCACCATATTAAGAGGGTCCAGAGATTTCTCCAAAAAAAAAAATGTTATTTTTGTTACTAATTTGCCATAGGCCCTAATTGGGCAGCATATCAATTCATAGGTTCTATACAATTAAAAAATATTTGAACCCATTATGGATTAATTAAAATATGATTTTTGTTATTTAGGCTGAGGCTAACTCCTAAAATAAATGTAACAGCTCTCTTTTAAAATATTTTCTCAAAATCAACTTCTGTTAAATAAATCTTTATCTATAATATAGCTATTTCCTATTTTAATTCCAAATTCAAAAGAGAAGCAAGTAAGATTATTATGGTAGTTTGAATGCAATTGACCCCCATAAGCTCACAGGGAGTGGCAGTATTAGGAGGTGTGGCCTTATTGAAGTGGGTGTGGCTTTGTTGGAGGAAGTATGTCACTGTGGGTGTGGGCTTTGAGGTCTCATCTTGGGCTTCTAGCCTCCAGAATTTCGAGAAAATAAGTATCTGCTGTCCACTGTCGCCCATTCTATAGTGTTTTGTTATGGCAGCCTTGGCAAACCAAAACACATATGAGTGAGCATCAAGGTTCCGTCACAAACTAGCATATTCAAATCCTGAAGACTGTCTATTCGCTTTGTAAGCTGAAATCGTACAACTGACTAGCTTCTCTGTTTGCTTGGGTTTTCTATCCACTCCCACTATATTTATATTGTATTCCATTTGCAGTAATTCACAATAGGTTTTGTTTTGCAATTCTAGAACAAAATACTTATAATTCTGTTTTCAAAATACCAAACGCTGTACATTTTAGGAAGTGCATTTCGGATATTCAGTATTTAGATCTGAAATTCTACTGCTGACTCAGAATATTTAGTCCAAGACCCCACATGTTTCTAAGAGATATATTTAGCCCGGTTTTTTAAATGTTCAATGCTTCAAATGTCTCGAGTGTCTTTATGGGCTTTAAGTGTTTATAAACATGGACTTTCTCTTTAGAAAATAAGTGACATAGTTTTATTCAATAACAAAATGAACTATTCCTATACTTCCATGTCATATGATAGATGCATGTAATCTAAGAGTGAGGTGTTTTTTTGTTTTTTGTTTTTTTTTACTTTTTTAGGGTGTGATATATGTGGGTTCACATTCGTGTGCCCATGTGTGTATGAAAGCATGCATGCATGTGGAGGTCAAGGGGGCAATGTCAGACACCTTCCTGGAGATTGAACTCAGGCTACCAATTTAGGCAGCAGAGGCCTCTACCCGCTGAGCCATCTCATTAGCCCTAAAATGTTTTTCATGTAGCTGATCATCTAAAACTGCATGAGTAGACAATATAAAGACAGAAACAGAATACAGCCTGCCATGTCAGTTATTAGCATATAGCCACACACTAAATTTCCTTCACAGTTTGGAAGAACGTTTTCCCTCTCTGTACCGGAAGTACACAACACAGGATTAGTCATAAATCTTGTTCACAACATACTCTCACCACTGGTAACTGTACTCCCCCACTTCAATGAAGTTATTTATCCATTTTTAAAATATTTTTCTATTTTGAAATTATAACTACATCACCTCCCCCTTTCCTTTCCCTCCCTCTAACCCCTCCCATACCCCCCTCTTTGCTCTCACATGACTTTCTGTCCTACAAAATGAGAGTTATCGGATGCCTAGAGCAGAATTTCTGAGTCACAAGATATATGAGAAGCCACTTTTGCCACAACGTTTAATGGCTTCTAAAATGGTGGCACCAATTTGCATTTTGACCAGAAATGAGAAATGGCCTCTATCCTCTCCAACAGTTGATGCTACTGGGCTTGTAAATCTTTGCCAAAATAAGACTTTAAAGTGATATCCACATCTTTATTTGCTTTTCTGTGATCACTAATCAATTTTGACTCATCATGTTGAGCTTTTCTTTGTGTTTGCTGACTATACCAGTTTCTTCTTCTGTGAAATGTCTGTGAATGAAGTTGTTCGTTTCTCAGACTGACTCATGGGTGACAATTGCATGGTTGACACCAGCCTTTTGTCAATTTTGTAGCTGTGACAGGACTTCTCTTTTCCTTAGAACACTTTCTAGATTAACTAAAGTTCTTAACATTGATGCGATAAAATGTACATATTTTATAATCAACATATTTTATTCCTCATACAAGACATAGTTCCCTACTCTCATCTCCAAAATACATTTACCTGTGCTTTCCACTAAGTGTCTCAAGTTTTGCTTTTGACATTTAAATCTTTGATCTATCTTGAGTCACTTACTGTACAGGATGAGAGATAAGGACATTGTTGCATACATTCCTAGACAGTCAATGAACCATTTATTCTTTAAGCATTGAACGTGAGTTCCAGGAAGTTGCTATTACATGATTCTCATAAAAATGGCCTCCCACCTCTAAAAATTCAATAAAATTCTAACTACTCATGTGTTGTTTTTCTAAATGAAAGTAAACCTTGCACAGTAGTGACTTAAGTTGCTAATTTCATACAATACAGTAAGAAGCATCTACAGAGAAGGCTCAGAGGTTAGAAGCGTGCACTGCTCTTGTAGAAGACTGGAGCTCAGTTCCCAACACCCAAGCCCCAAGGCTCACAGCCACTTGAAGCTCTAGTTTCAGGGGATCAATGCCTTTTTCTGGAAGTATTCACATTCACAAACATACACAGACACGGACAGACGGACAGACAGACAGACAGACAGACAGACAGACAGACACACACACACACACACACACACACACACACACACACACACACTTAATTTTCAAAACTAAAAACAGAAGCTGGAAAGATGGCCTAGCAGTTAAGATCCCTTTCTGTTCTTGCAGAGGACCTGGGTTCAGTTCCCAGAACCTATATACTGGCTCTCAATCACCTGTAACTACTGTCCCTAAAAATCTGATGTCCTCTTCTGGCTTCTATAAGCACCAGATAAGCATGAAGTATGTTTACATGCATGCAGGAACATGCACATAAAATAAAATTGAGTAAGTAAAAGTAAAACTATCTGTCTACACATTACAGGGTAATATACAGGGTCTTTGGGTCTAGTTACTTTTGGTGTGCTTTTTTTATAATAAAGTTTTTATAATAAAGCTCAAAATAAAATCTTTAAAACTATAGTAATAATAGTTGTTTTAAAAGAGGAAAAGCGTGAAGGTGATTTCCCTAACCCTGAATACTCCCAACTCCCCTACCAAGTCATACTGAGGAATCTTTTGGATTAACTGCAACAGAAAGAGAAAGAACATATAATGACAGACAAATGCAATCATTTCTCCACATATCTGAATCTATTTCTATTTTGGAATTTCTACTGTGGCTTAATTTGTTTAACAATCATTCTTATATCAATTATTTTGAACACTGCTTTAAAATGCAGTTAAACCAATCTCTACCTTATGGATAAGTAAGGAATGCCATACCCAAAGTGGGTGAATGGCCAAAATCCACTACATCAGAGGAGCTTTCATTTCTCTTTGCTAGCCTCATCATTCAATTACTTCTCATCTATGCAAAAAGTTAGGAGGCTTGACTTGGAAGCCATTTAACAAAAATCTATTCAATGTCTACTCCTGCCAAGGCATGGCGCTAGACACTACACAGAGCAAAACTTGGGTCTGAGCATAACAGCAATTTTAAGACACAACTCAGAAGAGCATTGCAGGGCAAACTTTGACCTGCAGTATAATCAGTAATTTAAAAAATGCATCTGGGTACAACATTATATAACAGAAGTCACCGAAAATATCACAGTTCTGTTAGTGATTACTAAGCACATGCGTTTCAATGGCCTCGTTAAATAGGCATTCTCGGCTTTCTTTTTAAAGTATCCATTTAATAATTAGATGATATAAGAAATCTAGATTAGAAATAGTCGTCTACATTGGTGTGAAGTCTATTTCCAAGCATGCTCTGAGAGATGGCAAAACAGACGATGAAATGTGTTATCATATCAAGCAAATGATTCTCTCCCCAACCAAGAGACGGAGGGTGGGGGGAGCAGAGGGTGAGGAGAAAACACAGGAGAATCTTTTCAAGCCCCTTCTGTAGTATATACAGTGAGACACCATTCTAGCACAGACAGCCATGACAGGAAAACTAGTGCAAGTGAGTCTTGGGTTTGCAGCTGCCTCAGAAACATAAGGAAGGAGTGCTCCATGAAGTGATGGTATTTTAAACGTCCACTTAGGTCTTATACTTCCCAATCTCTCCCCATTCTGTCTGTTTTCTCTACCCCGATGTCTTTAATCAGCCCACTCACAACACTGTAGTAGTCTATCCAGGCTCCCACTGCCAGTGGATCTATGACCAATTTTATGAGTACCCAGAAGTTCCAGCTCTCCCTCTCTCTCTCTCCTCTCCTACTTTTAAATCCCATTCAGCATCACAGCCCTGGTTTCTTCTGAAGTAACTCCTTCTTGATCTCTTACGCCAAAATACACCAATGTGAGAAATTTAGAAAGGCTTTTTCCTTCGCGGGGAAAGAATGTAATCACAAATCTTTCAAGACAATTATAGAAGGAAATATGGTGCCACAAAAATATTAGGCGAAAACTATTTCACTAGCAGGCAAAGGAACTCGGATCAAACCCCGCATCCATGGTAATGCACATGGAGTACTGTTCTGGTTTGCTTTTTTGTTGCTATGATAAAACACTGGCCAAAACTAACTTCAGGAGGAAAGGGTTTATTTGACTTACACATCCATATCATGACCCATCACAGAGCGAAGGATAAGGTAGGACCTGAAGCAGAGACCATGAAGAAACACTACTTGATAGATTGCATTCTTGGCTTGCTCAGCCTGCTTTCTTACACAGCCAGGGACTCGTATCTAGGAGTGGCAGTGCCCATGGAGGTCTGCACACTCCCACATCAATTATTCAACAAGAAAATGTCCCCATGGACAAACTCACTGGCCAATCTCAAGGAGGCAGCTCTTCAGATGAGGTCTGCTCTTCCCACATGTGGTGCCAACAAACCAACCAGCACAGAAACTGAGTCAACCCATTAACTCTAGAGATACTTAATAAATTAACAGTTGAAAGAAATAGCAGTGAGTTCACGTGGATGCTGTAGGGAATCGTATTCTGTGCAAGAGAGTGTTTTTAAATTGTAAACTAGTCTAAAACGCAGTTCATTCTCATCTGATGGTCATGACAGGTCACTAGGGAAGATATTTAATGACACATGTCCCCAGACAATCTGGTTTACCTTGGCTAGAGATAGGACTCCCAACGAATGTATACAAAAATGACAAGATGATGTTCAAAACCGTTCCTTCACTCAGTCATTAACCTAGCCAGTCATTTGAAACAAGAGCGGATGCCAGGCATGTATGTGAGATAAGAGACAAAGGCAGCTGTGACCCCATGCCTCTGGAGCTTATATTCTGTCCATGGTCCAACGCAGCCCAAAAAAATTGGAGTTGCTGCAAACACAGGCAGCATCATTAGATTCCCAAGCGAGCATCACTTTTTCTGAAATGATCATCATCCGCTGAGACAGGGAGACTGTGCAATATGATTCATGTCAATCATCAGCCGTGAGGTCAGCACAGTCTTAAACCATATGACCCACCACATCTTTCTTCACTAATAGACAGAGAGGTCCAGAAGAAACCCAAGACTTTCACAACTGAAAATCCAATATAACATTTCTGCACGTGAAAATGCAGTGTCTGCTTCGAGTTGGTGACACCCTCACTTGACAGGAATAAGTTACCATTCAGGCTCAGGGGGCTCGAGACACTCTGAAGTAGACACCGTTTTGTCTTGTTTAAGCTTCACAAGTTCTCGCTCTTGGGACTATCATTACCATGCCATCTTATAAGTGAGGGAAATAAGGAACGGAGAGGCCAATAACTTTATACTAGGTCACACAGCTATCTCCAATCTAGGCTGCCTTACACAGTCCAGCCTGTGCCCTCTGTGATGACTGCTTTGTCATGAAGCCCTACAACAGAGGCACAGTTATAGAGCACGGTGGTTAGGAAACATCTTCCAAGGTGCTGGGTACATCCAGAGGCAACATTCGCGTGGGTTGCATGGAATTGGTGCCACTTAGGGGTATGCTGTATATCATATTATGTGGCAACCCACCAAATACCAAACTAGTGTGTTCTCCCCACCTTTCTTATGTTTCCTCTCCATTCAAAAACACTCTCCCTTCTCTCTCTCTCTCTCTCTCTCTCTCTCTCTCTCTCTCTCTCTCTCTCTCTCTCCTTTCCTTTTCTAGTGCTTGAACCCAGTCACGTCCAGCCCATCTTATCCTTAAAGCCTTCCTAGGCTTTTCCGACCTCAAGGGTTTGTCTGTGCAGCGCGTCTCTGAGCAGTCACGTGATGTTTGCTCTGCATACACCGAGCCACTGCCCACCACTCAACCGCCTAATGTGTTCCAAACACAACTGTTCACACTGGCGCACCGAAGTTCGTGGATCGCAGAAGGTAGATCTGACTCCCCTTGTGCATTCCCCTGAACACAGAGAGAGAGAGAGAGCGCGCGCGCACGCTAATATTTTCATAACCACTCTTTGGACAATTGATGGATTCACTGATGGATCTATTGAGTAAACACTCACCGCTATACTTCTCCCTCACACAGAAACACACACAGTGTGTGAGCCTGTGTGGCAATGGTCTCAGGGGAGGGAGGAAAAGTGCTTTTACTGGATAATTGTCTTAAATACATATGTATATTATCTTAATATGTATTATATATATATTTAATCGCCAGAATGATAATATATATAAAATCGCCAGAAATGGACATGTATAAAGATTCCATTGGAAAAGTTTTAAAGAAAGAACTGGACAAGTAAAACAGGAAACTTGTTTTATGAATTTAGCACTGAAGTACTTTCTTGAGCTCTGAAAAATCAGATGCTTCTCTCCATCAATTCTGTCATTCCCCTTCAGGAGGTGTAATATATCTTCAACACACTTCAAGTGCCTCTTAAAACGGGAATTGTTAACCTTTTCTGCTTTGGTGCTTTCTGTTACCCCCACCTCTCTGCCTGTCTCTGTCTCTCGGCCTCTGTCTATCTATCTCCATCTCTCTGTCTCTCTCTCTCTCTGTCCCTCACTTACCCGCTCACTCACTCACTCACTACCCCCCTCTCTCTCCATATCTCTCTTCCCACATAGCCTGATCTCCCTCATCCCACACCCTCAAAACCACTTTTCACATTGAATTTCTAGTTCAGGCATCAAAACAGCGCCTGAAATTTGTTCATGAACTTGGGCGCCCTCTGCTGGCTCTGAAGCCGTACAACATGCATCTCTGCAGAACTGACATCTGGGGAACTTAAGTTTCTCCTGTTTACCAATTAAAATTTAAACTCAATAATCAGCTAAATTAACGTTTTTAAAAAGCAAAGAATCAGCACGTGAGTCGACCATTAAAAATGAAGATAATAGGTTTTGAAGATACTCCTACAAAAAAAAAACTTGGTTTTTGCGGTTTGTTCCTATCTGTAGTAGAATAGTTGAGTTCAGAGACTCAGAGAGACACAGAACCCACAGAGATAATGATATAAAACTGCTCAGAAGAAAACATCTATAAGAAATAAGTGCAGATGTACATATATATTTTTTTCTGGAATCAATT
The DNA here is from genome assembly GCF_049852395.1 of Peromyscus maniculatus bairdii. Lineage (NCBI taxonomy): Eukaryota > Metazoa > Chordata > Mammalia > Rodentia > Cricetidae > Peromyscus > Peromyscus maniculatus. The sequence goes on from NC_134869.1 coordinate 47,279,902, forward strand.
GCAAATGAATGATCACAGATTATGTAAGGTCCTGAAGTAAGGTTTCTGAATAAAGAGAAAGCAGTTAACTAATTAATATCACTGAGGGAATGGAGAACAAAACTGTTGGTAAGAACACTGAAATATACTTACTACTCAACCTCATGGTATGGAAAATACTGGGGTTACACGCGTACCAAAAAACCCTAAAATCACAAAACATATTGCGCATTTACTAAACATAATAGAAATGTAACTTATACATCAAACTGGAAATGGCATTGATTCCTGTTAAAAGGAAATGTTACTGCCCGTTTAATTGATTTGGTTCTTATTATAAAAGATGATGGTTCAATTGATCTAAAACAAACCATCAAAGCACTAAAAAGGAAAGGATATTGGTCTCAGTTCTTCAAAACCTGGAAATCCCTATATTATGATCTCTATTTTTTTTCTGTTAAGACAGGCTAGTATTCTGTAATACAGAGCCTCAGGATGGCTGTATGGAAGAACTCAGGCAAGAATCTGGTTTTGTTTTTCAGTGTCGTGCATGGCAAAGTCACCTCCTCTCTCCGAACAACTAGATGCCCCCGACAGTTAACCAAGATACCATCCCAGCACTACCTACGTTCTTTAAAACGCCCCATGTAAAGTGAAAAGGCAGGGGTCTCATGTTCAAAGCCTTAAACTTTTTAATTAAATTTTAAATTTAATTTTTTTTTCCCCAAATGTAGCAGGCTCTGCATCATGGGAAGCCAGCAGGTTGTTTGTAGGAAACCTGGCTTTTTTTTTTTTTTTTTTTTGGTTTTTTGAGACAAGATTTCTCTGTGTAGCTTTGTGCCTTTCCTGGAACTCACTTGGTAGCCCAGGCTGGCCTCGAACTCACAGAGATCCGCCTGGCTCTGCCTCCCGAGTGCTGGGATTAAAGGCGTGCGCCACCACCGCCCAGCAGGAAACCTGGCTTTTTAAATGGCCACCAACGCAGGAAACCAACCAAGTAGATCTTCTCACAGTCCTTCTAAGCATGGAACCCTGTGAGACCATTTAGATCATATACCCACACAGTTGGCGCTAATCATGCCCAAGGTTAACCAGAGGTTAATGACAATATAGTCTTCATGGGTTCCTGTCAACAGTGTGCACAAGCTTGCTGGCTCCATCATGGGTTCCTATGCCCAGCATGTACAAGCATACTAACCGCTTTATGGGTTCCTATGCCCAGCGTGCACAAAGCATACTAATCTCATCAGAGGTTCCTATGTCCAGCATGCACAAGCAAACTAACCTCATCATGGGTTCCTATCCCCGGGGTGTACAAGCATACGGACTTTAAGTTTACTTTCTTCAAAGCATCCCCTCTGCAAGACAAACTTGAATACTAGAGCAAAAATGTTCCAACTTAGTTCCCCAAGTGCATGCTGGATCCTGCTAACGTGGCATGCACATGTTCTTCTCCAGTTCAGTTAAGAAGACAGAGTATGAGTTTATCAGTTCTAATATGACTCATGCACCTTTTTCTCATGCCTTTTCCTATGAAAAGAGAAGCTGTCCTCCTTAAATGGGTAAAAAGAAACTGAAGCATCCAACTCCATAGACTTAATCCTGATTTCTACCACTGGTCACCTGTATAACTTAACAAATAAATTACCTCAAATCCTGTGTAATTCTTTCTTCAAACTTTCTGAGTCTTCATTCTCTTAGCCAAGGATATACTCAAAAGGTATAGTGAAGGATTGTTTATATTGGGTTTAACTGGGGCTTTGACACAAAAGAAGCATTGAATTTAGTATTAAATATCAGAGTCTAGATCATATAAAACCAGCTGGTTGTATGTGAGAAACCAGCCATTTTAAAACTCAGTTGTCTGAGCCAGAAATGATAGCCTATGCCTTAGGATCACAATTTTAAGGCCAACCTGGGTTACATAGTGGTAATCAAGCTAGCCTGGGGTACAGAAGCATGTTTGGTATAGCCCACATGTTTACTATATTTTAAAGCTATTTTTTATGTATGCATGCATTCATCATACATATGTATTGATTCTCTCCTCTGAGATAAACACCATGATTAATAGTAAGAATATAAAGATGGAAATGATTATGTGTCTGCTCTAAGCAGACCCACCAACCAGACCTTTACATGAATAATTTCAATATAATATACCAAATGCAAGAACTGTTGAAAAACAATTACCCATGAATCTCTCCCATTTTTCTACTTTCCAACACATTACTTGATATTTCTTTTCAAATTAGGTGTTCCTGAATATTTGCATGTCAAACAGCCTTGTAAGACAGAAATGCTGTCTCTCTCCAAGACAGAGGGAAGATCTGTCTTCTCACGGGGATGATAAAGACAGTATGTCTTCGCAAGGAAAAGTTAGAGCAGATGGGGTAACCATCCTCTGTTCAAAACTGAGGTTTACAAAGGTTTGCGTCTCTCTGTTGTGTAAGAAACTCGATGCACGTGCATGGGGGAAAGAAGAAGAAAGTCTGCACACAAGGATAGCATAAAATACCAGGTTACAATGCGTATGAGTGAGCAATGTGACCGTGTGTACAAGTAAGAAAGACACGGGGTGCAGGGGGGCGGGGGGCGGCACACAGAGACAGAACCTTGGAGAACTTTTGTGCTAAGTGGAAACTGACTTCATGCTAAATATTCAGCCAACAATTTATCACTCTATGGTTCTGGAAATGCTATGCTAGCTTCGGATGTATTCTTTCTCTCTTTCTTTCTTTCTTCCTTTCTTTCTTTCTTTCTTTCTTTCTTTTTGTACACCATTCATTACCCACACACACCAAAAAAAAACAATTCATTAAATAAAGAAACTGAATGACACAGTAATGTTGATGTTATTATTTCAAGGAGTCCCAGTTACCCATGTTCTTGACTGAGTAGGTTGTAGACAGGAAGTGTCTTATTTTGAACATTTCATTTGAACTAAGCGCCATGTTGGGATGTACCTAAGCCTCTTCGACTGGAGCAAAGAGAACACCAGCCTGTGGTTTGCACACTACAGTGTCTTGATGAAGCCAAATAGCACATGTGGGTCAAGTTCAAGAATTATCTATGGTTCAAGTACAGCCTCTCTTTCTACCTAATGGTGTATACCACCAGTTAGAAAATAAAGTTTGAGTGCAAGACAATAAAAAGTCCCAAAAGGTTTAAGAATTAGGCATGAAATGTGACGGGAAAGAGACAGCACCTTCCAAAGGAAGATCCCACTGTCCCACACCTCCACCGCCAGATTGCTGCTCCAGGATCCTTCCTTCCTCTTCTATTTTACGCAGAAACTGGATTTCTTTCATTTCAAATTGTTGCTTATTAGTTTATACAAACCTATTTTCATTGTTAAATTGCTCTCTTTTTTTCTATCTATGAAAACTGTTTAGGTATCTTAAGAAGAAATGAAATCCCATTATCATTTTTCTTATGAGAATTAAATGAATTTTATTTTTACCACTTAGCTTCTGACTTAGCAGCAGGTTTTCAAAAATGAATCAAAACCATTACATGAGTGACAGGTGTCATCTAAATTTTGTGATCAGCTATGAGAAGCCAGTGAAGGTCTAAAGGGGAGACTGGGTAGTGCCTTCCAGTCACTGATTATAAACTGTGTCCCCTCCTCAGACTGAGTTGGAAACCTGGTTCTAGCACATACTGGATGTTCCTTAGGTTTTAGGGTAGCAGTTCTCAACCTGTGGGTCCTCAACCCCTCTGGGGGTCAAATGATCCCTTTACAGGGTCACCTAAGACCACAGGAAAACACAGATATTTGTATTATAATTCGTAACAGTAGCAAAATTACGGTTACAAAGTAGGAATGAAAAAAAATCTTATGGTTGGGAGTCACCAGAACACGAGGAACTGTATTAAAGGGCTGTAGCATTAGGAAGGTTGAGAACCACCATTTTAGGGTTTTTGTCTTTAAATGAAAGATTATAACAATGCTGATACCACACTCTCCTGGAAAATGAAAGGTTTGCAGCAAATTAAAGGATTAGGAGAATGCTGGGTACATGATAAATACTCAATTAAGTATCCTCTGCTAATGTTTTTATTCTCTTCACACATGAGGCTTCCACAGTTCACTCTGATAATAACACAGAGACAGATTCAAGAGAATCAGTCATGAAGAAGGAAATCTACAGGCAATATCACCAAGGCAAGAACACCGGGCAGAGGGGAAGGAGGGAGCGGAGAGTGGGAAATAACAAGTCCTCTTTTGAACACGTTGAGATAAAATGCCTGATTAGTAGTTTTGGTTTGGGTTGGGTTTTTTTTTTTCTTGGTTTTTATTTTGCTTTGTTTTGTTTTTCATTCTTCTTCTTTTTCTCCTCCTCCTCCTCCTCCTCCTCCTCCTCCTGCCCCTCCTCCTCCTTCTTCTCCTTCTTTTTCTTGTATCTCAGCAGTTTGTTCTGGTCAATTTTATGACTGCCTGTAGGACCAAAAACACTTAAAATTTAAATTAAGATTATACTTGGGAACAGAGGCTGAAAAATTATGAGCATAAGCTCGAGGATTTGCACTGTGTACTCAGTGTTAATCTGTTGGGAGACACAGTCCTGGAAGCCAGCTCACTGTTGTTAACTGACGAAAATCAATGCCCTGGTTTTGCACGCAGACAATGCATTTCCCTGGAAACTCGGAGGTTGTTAAAAGAACATAAATTAAGCTTTTGTTTACCCTGCCCTTTTCAAGGCTAATTAATCAGCAAAACTTAGAGGTAAACGTTTCTCATGGAAAGGGTTAAAAACATAGACGTCTAGGTAGGACCAAGGGGTCCTCATGGGTAAGTGACAGCTCTTCCATCTATAAAATCCTTCCATGATAAACTCCTTAATTGCCTCCTAACTGAAAGAGTATTTATTCCGAGAACATCAGGGCCACACAATAGGCAGTTTCTATGACGTATCTATAGTTGCGAACACCCTACATCATCCCTGTGCTCGAAGTTACGACAGATAGAAATTAATTTCAGTCTCACGCTTTAAACTTTTATTATTTTTCCAAGTAATTTCATGAACAACATCATAAAATATTCTATCTTATTTACTGCTCCAGCCTGAATGTGAACAAGAGTCCTCAATAAATATTTATCTCGCTGAGTAACAAACTGAGTCCTTCAGCTTTCCACTCAAAAGCAAGTATTTCTCTGTTCTTATGTCTCAGAAATAATCTATCCAAATAAGAGAGACATTTTTTCCTCTATCTTAGGTTCTCCCAGTAACCAAAATAAAATCAGCAGGATATTATGCCAACAGCTGGGTCAACAGCACTTCTCATCCAAGCCCATGCCACTGTATGCTTGGAGTAGATTAGAAAGCCATCAATAAAGATCAAGCTATATTTCACTTCCACTGTGACAGGGACAGCAAACAACCCTCTCCAAAGAAAGAAATAAGTAGCCGTTGTAACACAAATAGCTGTTTCAACATTGAAAAGAATGAGCCTCCTCAAATAAGGACACCATTAAATGACCTCTCTACCCATCTAACCGGGCATCTACTTATGCCAATAAGTCTAGACTTCACCAATACTGTGCCAACTAGCATTAATAAAGAATTACCATGTAATAAGGAAGCTGCCACCATCCTTTTTTGCAATTAAATTTTGGTAAATTCTATTTTTTTTAATGTGCCAACCTGCCAAGCAGAGTTCCTCAAGCTCAGAACTGTTACCATCAGAACAGATGACCTCTGTTTGCAAGAACTGTTCCAAATGTTGTAGGGTGCTTAGCAGCACCCCTGAACCACACACACAACATGCCAATAGTACCGCTCCATCTCCTCTCCCCTACAATGGAAAAGTGTTTGAGGGCATTGACAAATGTCCCCTAGGATTCAAGTTTGCTCCATTTGAGCACCATAGCTGTAGAGGGTACAAAGTGTGGCAATTCTTGAAGATCCGGAATGCTCTAATATTCTATTTCCCAACCATTAGGGATAAATGAGAAGTTTGTAAGTTATGATTTAGCAACACTCCATTAAACAGCATATTAAATTAACTTATAAATCCCAAGTCTCAGTTATAACAGATGATAAACATAAATCCAAAAATAGTATATTCATGAACTTCACTTTCTCAGATTTTAACAACTAATTTTAACAGTAAATTGGAAGACAAGAGTAGATTGTCTCCATCGTCCCGTGGGACTGGGGAGCCTAGAGGACCTAGAACATATTGTATCTCATAGAGGTTTTCCTTTGCTCTGCATAAACAAGGTAATTTGGGTCTTTTTAAGTGGTGTGGAGACGCCTTTAGCATTTCCCTGCTGTTTCTGAGAATCACACAAAGAAGTAAATTTTGAAGGAGAAGAGAAAATGTCACATTTTTACCTCAAAATGAAAACAATAAAAAGAAAATAACACAATCTAAGGGCATAAGGACTCAATGAACATATACATTAACACTTCAGGTATGGTAAACCCAATCATGGCTGTTACTAACGCATTCCCCAGGATGTATGGTGGAATTGAGGGATTCCTCTTACTTAC